>NC_056731.1:1393966263-1394013763 GCF_019279795.1 Protopterus annectens
TGCTTCAACAAAGAATTAGTGTAAGGGTGTGCACACTTATGCAACCAGCTTATTGTATGTATTTTATTTGTTATATTTTACCCCTAACACATTTTTTGTTTTTCAATTGAATTGTACAGGTTATAGGTCACATTAAAGGTGGGGAAAGTTTTGAAATGATTTATTGTGGTCTCATTTTATATATCACAAAAACCTGGCATTTTAACAGGGGTGTGTACACTTCTTATATCCACTGTACGTCTAGATAAGAACCCATTACACAAGGCGATTGCCCTAGTCCTTTAAGCCGCAGAAGCTGTTTGACAGACAGGGGCTCATTCATCACACAATCACCTGCATAAATAAGTACATTGGTTATTCCTCCATTACCTAAGACATATATGTATGATCAGTTTCTGTAGTACTCTTCTGAGACTGACTGAAATTCCGATACACCATTGATGAGTTACTGTTAAAGCAGTTACAAGGGAATACTGCTGTCTTGGGGGTGGGGGAATAACACCTCATGTTCTGCTGGGATACACGATAGTCTGACTATCATTTAACCTGACTGTCTAATATCTCCCTTCCATGATGTACCAGTAATCTGTTGCAGCAAGACTGCATGAATATTCCATGCATGAGGCCCACTGAAAATAAATGGATACATGTTAGTGGAATGGGTATCTGTAGTCCCATGTGAATGTCATTTCTGCCCAAATAGCCCCCTATAGTTAACTTGCATAATGTACTTGGTCCATATATACACTGACATATCATAATAATCCAGTACACTACTGTGTAGGTTACAGACGTACCCTGCAAATGCAGCAGTTGACACAAATGTAGTTCAGTACTGACTCTGTCTGATGCAAGCAGTACACAGCCAATACATAAATAGGTACAGGATGTGTGAGTTGCCTGGCATCAGTTTTAATATCTGTATGTGAGTAGGACTAAGGTGTTAGTCTCTAGGTTCTTAGGTTGTTAGTGAATGTGCTATGCATTGTCTCTTAGCCAAAGCCAGGGCATACTGGGCATGTCTACATCTGCCTACAGGGACATCAGGAGGGGGTTCCTCCTCCGAGTTCTCCTGTGATTATTTCTGTGGTGACCTAGGCACTGGTGAGGGGCTGTAAATCCTTTCCCTTTGTTGATCCTACTGCAGCTGTTTCCGCAGGATCAGATTGTGTAGCATAGCATACTGTGAATATCTGTGCTCATGTGGCTGGAGGCAGGGCTCCACCAGATATATTGAGGCACTGGAACTGTGACTTCAGAAGCCCAAACACATGCTCTGTGATGTTCCTAGTTTGTGTGTGTGCCTCATTATGGAGTTCTTTCATGGGTGCGTGTGCATTTCTGATGGGTGCCATCATCCACGGTTCCAGGGCGTAGCCAGCATCCCCCAGTAAATGGCCCTGTGGGATGTCTCCCCAGCAAACATCTGATACAGCTGTGATGTGTGCCAGATATGGAAGTCATAATAACTGCCAGAGTTACCAGCACACACATGCAGGATAATCCACTGGACATTGCACATGACCTGGCAGTTGATAGAGTGGTACCCCTTGTGGTTAACGTAAATTGTACCCTGCTCACCAAGTGGTACCTTGATGTGTACATGTGTGCAATCTATGGCACCCATTACATCAGGGTAGTGTGCTACACAGTAGAAGTGTTGCATATTGCTGGCCCTTGCCTCAGGGGTGAGGGCAAAAGATATGTGCTTACTGGCATGTGGAAGCACAGCATCCAGGAATTGGTTGAGTATCCTGGATACAGATGTCAGTGACACCCCCATCATGTCCCCAGTTGGTCTTTGAAAAGAAAAATACCTGTAGCTAGTATCCTAAAGGCTACACATACCTTTGTCTCCACTGGGATGGGTTCCCCTCTGTTAGCCCTGGCTCTGAGTTGAGTGTGGCAGAGCTCAATGAGTTCTTGTAATATAAACGAACTACCAGCAAACAGCAGAATATATCAAAAACAACCCATATGTGATGAAACAACCTTCATATATTAAAGATAGTTTTGATTTTTTAACAAAAATATCATCAGTAACATGGACCTCAGATATGTATTGGTTTACAGCAGACGTTAGAAGTTTATACACAAGTATAGAACATAGACATTGTCTGAGAGCTATAGAGAAGTTATTAGGAGATAGTCCTTTGTCATCGTATATTATAGAGCTTATAGGATTTTGTCTGAAGAATAATTATTTTAGTTTTGATGGACAATTGTTCCATCAGCTTAGGGGTACGGCAATGGGGGCAGCATTTGCCCCCATGTACGCAAATGTTATGATGAATCTTTTTGAAATTGAATTTTTATATAGAAAAGAATTTTTTATAAATAAGGTTGTTAGATATTATCATTATATAGACGATTTAATTTTGTGGTGGCACTGATTTATTCATTCTTTTATTTCCCTCAGCCAGCTTTATCCTAATGAGGGACATAAAGGAGCTGCAGACTCTCCTAGCATACAGACAGTGCAAGGCAGATACATTTTCATGGACCAGAGCTGGATCATGGTCAAATGAGGCCCTAGGCAAGGTAATGGATTGGGTCCTCTCCCTCATACACAGGCCCACCACCCCATCCCATATACACAGCCCCCCAACAGGCATTCCAGTGTCCCATTATTTGGCTGTTTCTCCCCAGATACCATAAACACTGTTCAAACCTCTCAGTATATTTTCTGCTATATTTCTACAATGATTACAGATATTTGGATCCAATTTAAAACTTGAATTTTATAGCACAATCACTGATAGACATTTGCTAAACAAAGCAATACAGTCTCACAATGAAAACAGACTTGGCATTAAAACTTCTCTACTCTTGAAACTCACATTCATTGAAAGGCATTGAATCCTACATTTAAAGCAAATGTAACTGGCCAGTGGCTGATTGTTTACCTTTGGACTGTTTTCAAATCATAGGCCCCTTGCACACATTTTTAGGACCATGCAAACATGCAAGAGTTATTTGATTCACCTTCCTAATTGTGTTCAGTTATATCCCTTGTATAATACAGCACCATTTGTTAGAGCATGTTTTACATTTATAGTTTTGACCATTTTTCCAGTAAGCAATGAAACAAAATATATGAGCCAACAATGACAAAACTGCCCAGTTCAGAACATTTCAACCACAGAAGGCCACCCAAACTTCTGTCATTACAATCCACCTATATCAGTCAATATGCACAGTCTCTGCAGAAGTAAAAGTCATCTGAATAATTCCATATTAAAGAGATCTGTAACTAATGAATAGGTTGCAGCTACCAAACAACTTTATATTTCAGTATTTCATTTACAAATTCAGTGCCTGACGTCCTTGAAGAATAAATTGCCTATGTTATATTAAATAGATGGTAAGCTGGTAATATTGCAATAGGGAATGGATGGCAAACTGATAACAGGTTCATAGTTACTAGGCATCTCATCCAAAGGAAGACATACTTAGGACTGTAGCAGCCCACTCCCCTTAAAGAATAACACAATATAAGCAATCCATCTACATGTTGCAGGAGTAGAACCTGTAGCCTTCTGCATCAGAAGCAAGTATGCAACTACGTGTGCTACTAGCAATGCTTTTCAGGTCTGTAGCACAATAGTGATGTTTTTGCTGAATGGTATGTTACATTTTTTGCTTTTAGCTTGAGGCCATGACTTTGGCACCAGTCATTAGTTGCTGCAAGAGGGCCTCACAGTAACTACCAGTGCCAAAGTCATGGCCTTGAGCTAAATGCAAAAAAAGTATCATCATGCCATTCAGCAAAAACACGACTCCTTATGATTACCACATCAATGGCAGCCCTCTAAGCATACAACCTGCAGTGAGAGACCTGGGCACTCAGATTGATAACAGCCTCAGATTTGACCATCATATAGCAGCAGTGGTCAGAAAAGTCTTTTACTTGGTTCATCTCATATATAAAGGGATTGCATCCAGAAAAAAGGAGGTTATTACCTCTCTATACTCCTCCCTCATTAGACCAATAATTGAGTATAACGCCCCATTTGGGATGTACCTCTCCAAACATTCGCACCAACTGGAAAGGCCACTGAAATACCCCACAAAAAGAATTGATGGCCTCCAACACCTGTCCTATGCAGACAGACTCAAATCACTATAACTCTACTCAGTATCGTACAGCTTGCTCAGGGGTGATCTGTGTCTCGCCTACAAGGCCATCTCAGACCCTGCTCTACTAGAAATGCTCCGTATCTGTAAGTCTAACTCCTCATGCACTACCAGATAAAAAAGCCTGAATCTAATATGTGACATCAACAAAACCTGCTGGAGAGGCAGGTTTGTCTCCCAGAGGCTGCCCCATCTCTGGAATAGACTTCCCATACACGTCAAACAGAGCACCTCGCTGACCATCTTCAAGTGCAACCTTGATGAGTGGATGGGAAACCACAAATTTGTCCCAGGGGTTCCATCTGTTTCCTGTCATTGACAGGGGTGATAGTTGCTGACTGAGGTTTCTTTTTGGGGATAAACTCTTGGCTAGGCTTGGAAGGGCCCCATGGCCATTAGCCTAGTAACCTCCTATGATCCTGTGATGATACCATTTGCTAAGCAAAACAGTTGCACATTGTAAACAGACTAAACATGAGCAGCAGTAAACTTCTCTTCCCTTGAAGTTCACAAATTGAAAATGCACTTGAAACTCAGTTCCTTGAAAAATGCAACTAAAATTCAGTTCCTTGAAAAATGCAGCTCGGTAGTTGTGGTAAAGAATTCAGGCTCTTATTTCCTGTAACCAAGGTTCAGGGTTTGAGACTGAGTAAATTACTAACCACCTGCTATCCTTAACTATGGCATTTCACCGCTCCCCCCCCCCCTTCCACTTACCATACCTCTCAACCTCAGTGCAAGAAATCTGGACAAAATCTAAAATAAATGACAGACTTTAAAAACTGCTCTCATGAACTTGCTAGAATAACAGAATTTGTGTTAATATGCATTTTTCTAAAAAATATGAAATCTGAAACTCAAATGTCTGTCATTATTTAGTAACTTGAATCCTCACAGATTTTCCAGATCACAAATTTTATGAGGAACAGACCAGAATTGTACAGTTGAGATGTATGCTACCTACCTACTTATCTTTCTCAAACACACACACACACACACACACACACACACACACACACACACACACACACCTACCCACCTGTTACACACACACACACACAAAATCACACCTACCTACCCACCTCTTACACACACACACACACACACACACACACACACACACACACACACACACACACACACACACACCTACCTACCTCTTACACACACACCTTCCTTCCTTCCTACATACCTACCTCTTATACACACACACACCTACCCACTTGTTACACACACACACACATACAAAATCACACCTACCTACCTACCTCTTACACACATATATACACACCTTCCTACCTACCTCTTACACACACACACACACACACACACACACACACACACACACACACACACACACACACACACACACACACACCTACCTCCTATACACACCTTCCTTCCTGCATACCTACCTCTTATACACACACACACCTGTTACACACACACACACACACACACACACACACATACACACACACACAAAATCACACCTACCTACCCACCTCTTACACACATATATACACACCTTCCTACCTACCACTTACATACACACCTGCCTACCTACCTCTTACACACACACACACACACACACACACACACACACACACACACACACACACACACACACACACACACACACACACACACACACCTTCCTTCCTTCCTACATACCTACCTCTTATACACACACACCTGTTACACACACACACACACACACACACACACACACACACACACACACACACACACACACACACACACACACAAAATCACACCTACCTACCCACCTCTTACACACATATATACACACCTTCCTACCTACCACTTACATACACACCTGCCTACCTACCTCTTACACACACACACCTACCTCTTACACACACACCTTCCTTCCTTCCTACATACCTACCTCTTATATACACACACACACCTACCTACCACTTACATTCATACATACACACCTTCCTACCAACCTCTTTTACACACACCTACCTATCTACTGCACACACACACATCTACCTACCTCTTACACACCCACCTGCCTACCTGCCTCTTACATACACAGACACACACACACACACACACACACACACACACACACACACACACACACACACACACACCTTCCTTCCTACATACTTACCTCTTACACACACACACACACACACACACACACACACACACACACACACACACACACACACACACACACACACACACACACACACACACACACACACACCTATTACTTGTCCCTCTGTGGTCTGCAGTCCAAATGTTTTCTGGTATTCAAATTCAGTGCACATGTAGAAGAAGAAGACTTAAACAGGTCGCACTGATACAGAAGACAAAGACATAAACAGGTTGCACTCACCCATTTTGTCTGTATGACTGGATACAAAGGGCATTAAAAAATGCAGTTTTTTTTATTAAAAATATTAATCTCCCAGCCAACTGGGCCCCCTCCCAACCAGTGGGCCCTAGGTGACAGCCTTGGTCGTCTAGTGCTGGATCCATCTATGTCCTGGACCGAAACCCAGTCATACACACATAAATAAAAACACTTTATGGGCAATGTGGTGGACTGCCAATTTACTTTCATTATGTCTTTGGGGTGTGGGAGAAAATCAGAGCACTTAAGAAAACCCACACAAATGCATACCTCTGAACTGCTATAATTTAGGCATAATGCTGTGATTTTTTGCACACACAGATTTCAGTGGTAGATTTACCAGAGGGGGATAGGCCTAAGGGAGCTGAAGCTACCCATTGTATCACTAACCTCTGAATTGTACTGCTTTTAGCTGTACAACATTTGTTGATTTTTTTTTTCCTTTTTTTGTTCTTTAACTTGTTAACTTTGAAGTGCAGATAAACACTGTAGAACTGTGAGGCTCAAGCCATTTTGCAGGGTTAGCCCTATTTCATGTTGGTGGTAATTCAGTAAAGCTTACATGAATTTTTTTTGATGTAACTTAAGTATCGTGACACAATGCATACACGAGTGCGGATAATTTTAGATTCAGTAAGTGTTGCTTAGTGGCACGCAAGCACATGCAAACAGGGTAAGTTCTGTGGAATGCAAATTACATCATAAGCAGTTGAATTTTATGCAAATGACCCAGGTGGAGTAATTCAACAAGCAGAAAGGCATCTGTGTGGACTCCATGTCAGTGTCAGTAGTGTACCCAGAATGTTTCCACATACAGGAGTCTACACAGACAGAAGAGGATGTAAAAGTCCACAAATATGGACATAGCCCCCCAGAAAATGTTAGACCACATACATATATGTGCAAAAGATACATTATGGATGTCTGAAAAAGGAAGGGAATATGTAAAATAAATAATAATTCTTTTTAATAATTTCAGCGTGTTTGCGCTGTGCTCCTTAGTGTGCAAACATGCTTAACAGAAATAAAAAAAAAAAAAAAAACATTTCTAATATGGTTTTCACAAATATACTGTAGGACCTTGTGTCAGGTCCGTACAACAGGGCATACATGCTGTCACTAAGCTCACATGCCTATAAACCATGTAGTATCTAGGCTGTCAGCACAAATATGTATGCAAATGAGGTGAATTTCCTGAATTGCTAAAAGGGGCAACCGCGTCTGCATATCCCCTTTGTGTAGGCTCTTACATGATGTTGATATTCCCAGAGGATGTGGATAACATCAGGGAAGTGTGTCTTATTATTTTTAGGACTTTTTATTCCCAGCCGCTCATGTTTGCATACTGCGCTGCATAGCTGAGCATGTTCACATGGACAGACTACCCACGTGACAGTGATGATGTAGGCAGCAATCAGTTAAAACTGGATATCCTCAATAAATAAAATTAATTTGTATAAGCTATGCTGCTTGCTGCTGCACATAGCAGCATGGTACTCTCTAAAGTAGGGCCTATAAATTATGTTAATTAAATCTTGGTCAAGTAAACTGCATCATAAGTAGCCAATCCCACATGGTGGACGTAAAGCAGAACTGTATAAAATATGCATACACCCTCCATTCTGATTTTCCCTCAATACTCTGGGCCATTGGAGTAGAGACTTGTGAATTTTAACTGGGATAATGCTAGTGGCTGCTGCAGGTCTGCTGTATCTGTATGTGCTAGATGCTGAAGTCAATGCTGCTGGTGCTGCTGACAATAGCCAGGCCAAGAAGGAGAAGAGTGTTCAGGCCCAGGGTAATCTTCCAGGAGCTACATGAGATGGAGATTGTAGAGTGCTACAGGGTGGACACAGACATATTACAAGAACTCAAAAACAATGACCATGGATCCAACACCAAAAGTTTATTGCACAAAAGTCTCTAGCGCCTCGGCCTTCGCCTTCCAGGAGAATATCTTCAGTTAATTTTCAAACATTTTTATACACTGATCAATAAAATAATTAAATCATTCAATTAGCAATTATACAATTAATCATAAAAAGACTTTCCAATTACACTCCAAATTCATGCCTCTAGGTTCCATAGTGTCATACTTTAATATAAAAACTGTCTCTTTATATAACAACTTACATTTAATTATTTCTTCATTTTCATTCATAGTTAGACTTTCTAAAACTGTAGCTAACAGGCCTTTAGGGTCACTATTATGAAAATCTTTAAAATGTATAGCAAGAGGACTTTCTATTTTTTTATTTTTTATATCTCTTAAATGTTCTTGCAACCTTATTTTAAAAGCCCGTTTGCTTTCCCCAACATAAAACATATCACTTCAATGCATACACGATTCTTTCAGTATTACATGAGAATTGTCCCATAGGATAAAATTTCTTCCCATTAATACACTCAAATGTCTTACATACATACTTACAAGAGATACATTTACCACATGGATGTGTACCCCTTAACTTTACATCAACATTTACATTTAAATTTAACTTTGGGGTAGAGAAACCTGCATGAACTAACATATCTTTTAAATTTCTTCCTCTCTTATATGAGAAAGTTATGTTCTTAGGAAAAATTAATGTTAAATCTTTATGTTTAAATAATGAATTCCAGTAATATTTCATCATATGACTAACTTCTTGTGAAAGTAAATCATAAGTCATAACCATATAAATTTTTTCTAGTTCATCCCTCGAAGAATATGCATGTTTTTTTATTATGTTTCTTTTGTGTCTTGCTCATATCTTTATTAATTTCTTTTATACTATTTAATGATAACATTACCTCTTGAGCATCATAGCCTCTTTTTATATATAACCGTGCTGTTTTCTCTAATTCATTATTAATTTCATCGCTGTGGTTATATAACCTATTAATTCTCATAAATTTGCCATATGGCAATGATTTTATAAGATGTGGTGGATGGCAACTTCTCCCATCTAATAAATGTAATTCATTTTCAAATTTCCGAAATACCTTTGTCACAATATTGCCATTCATACTACCTTCTAAGGTTATATCCAAAAAATTGACTTTTTTACCAATTTGAAAGCCATCAAATTTCAAACCAAATTCATTTGTTTGTAAATCATTCTTGAATTTATGTATTTCTTGTCCTCCACCCCTACAAATAAAAATTAAAACTGCATAAAGTATTCTGGGGATATGTTTGTTTTTTTTTGAGGATTTTCATTAAAATAAAAAGTCTTGTAAAATGCAACACATATCCAAATGCAGATGACAAGAAACAACTGTATAAAAGATCAATATGCCAAACATTAGTGGGTGGATGTAACACAAATGCTGGAAATAGACATTTAAAAAGTTGTTATATTAACAGAAAGGAATTTTTTTTATCATAATGGCTACACTAAACACTTTGCTTTGGAATGTGAATGGCCTCACAGATACAGACAAAAAGAAATAAATATTTAATTATATTAAGAAATGCAGAGTTCAAATTATAAAGAAATTAATTTCTGAATTTCATAATCATAGTATCCTAGGAGGTTACTAGGCTATTGGCCCTGAGGCCCTTATAAGCCTAGCCAAGAGTTTAGCCCATGTTTAGACAAGTCAGCTCCCAAAGCCCCTGTCCAGCAGAGACACAGGTGGAATCCCAGGGGTGTATTTTCTGTTTCCCATCCAGTTATCCAGGTTAAGCTTAAAAAGGGATAATGAGGTACTCTGCTTGACGTGGAGAGGGAGTCTATTCCACAGATGGGGGAGTCTCTTGGACACAAATCTAAAGCACCAGGGACAAAGAAAAATGGGTGTACTTATACTAATTGCTAAAGGAGCTCCAGTAGGGGGCAGCACAGTGACACAGCAGATAGTGTGACTACTTCACAGCAAGACATTCTCTGGTTCGATTCTTGCTGGGTTGCCTTCTTTGTAGAGTTTGCATGGGTTCCCTCCAGATGTTCCAGTTTCCTCCCACATTCCAACTACACACAGTAGGTGGATTGGACACACTAAATTGGCCATAAGTATGAGTGTGGTGTGGTGTGGAAGAACTACTGCAGCAGGGTTAGCCACCTGGTGGTGTAAATCTTGGCTCTAGATGACTGTCTCTGTTAAAGTGACACCCTGACCCCTTGTGCAAAAATGGGGAAAAGGAATTGTGGATGGAAAGGAGCTCCAATAGTAATAGAACAGTATAAATGATATTATAGGACAACTGGCAAGGGCGAAGGTTTATATTGGCATGTATTTGTATTCCACCTATAACTGCTATTATAAAGCATAGAAACAATTTAGGAGAAATAATCAGCTTTCATCAGGGAATATTACTTATAGGTGGGGACTGGAATTTGATTTGCAACAGTGAGGATATATCTAGAGGACTTAAAAAGGGAACATTTGGAAGGGGCAGTGGTGAAGCGGTTGTATTGTCTCCACACAGCAAGAGGTTCTCTGGTTCGATTCTCAGCTGCAGTGCCTTTTGTGTGGTCTGCACACCCTCCCTGCATTTGTGTGGGTTTCCTCCGGGTGCTGCGGTTTCCTCCCATGTCACAAAGACATGCATCTGGACTGTTTCTCCCTGGGCCTCCAATAAACAAATGCTAAATAAAATAGATTTATGAAAAACAAATTATGAAAATATTTGGTATGGAAGATGTGAATTCAGTAGAAAGAACTCAGAGAATTTACATATTATTCCCCAGGATGCAATAACCTGACTAGACTAGACCAGACAGGAGTTTTATTTCACATGAACATGTGTACTTACTTGAAAGTTTCTACACATATCCAATAACTATTTCAGATAATGCACCAATATAACAAGTAAGATAAAAATGAAGGGTAATGAAGTAAAAATGAGGCACTAGTGCTTCCCTACCTCCAGGTGCAGTTAACTGTTGACAGAATACCTATTTAAATCATAGCTAGCTATAGACCCCCAACCATGACTCAGGACTCCCATTCCACCTATTTGGACTTACTTGAATCCATCAAGAATCAACCCTCTACCCTGATCTTGGGTGACTTTAACTACCCAACCATAGAGTGGAAGGCCTATTCTAGCTCAAACACGAACGCCCAGAGATTCCTCGACTTTGTCAATGTCACTGCACTGGATCAGTTGATCAACACCCCCATGAGAGGTGAAAATATCCTGGACTTGGTACTAACCAACATGAGTAGCCACTGTAGCATTCCTACAGTGTCATCCTCCTTAGTAAGATCTGACCATAAGGCGATCAATTTCAAAGTCACCATCTCCCCTGACCCCCCCCCCCACCTTTGCCAGGGTCAAACAAAAAAACTTTTCCAAAGCTGACTACAACCGGCTGAGAGCAGATATAAACCACTTTACAGCCACTGTCCCCTTCAGTTGTAAGTAGAACTAATCTCCAAGCTTACCAAAAAACTATATGAGCACCTACATAGCTGCCTGGACTCAGCAATACCTGACAGAAACAAATCATCTTCCTCAAGGAAGAGTAAACCTGTCGGATGAACACCAGCAATAAACAAACTCTATAATAAAAGGAAAAAAATTGCTGTCTAGGACCAAGAAGGAGCAGGTGCAAAGTTGGAAGCAATCTCTCCTTTGTCTGAACAAGCAAATAAGGTCCTCTAAGGTTAACTTTGAGTTCAAATTGGCCACATCCACCAAGGACAATCACAAGGCCTTCTTCACATACATCTGCAATCTCAAAGATAACAAATCTGCTCTGAACCGATGGTCAGGAATACCACATACACAAACACCATAGATATAGCCAACCTGCTGGCAGACAGGTTCAGTGAAAACTTCACCCCCCGTCCCCCCATCAGTAAACCAAGACTTCCCCAGCACCTGTCCCCCTCCCCTCATTGTCATAGAGCAGGTCTTTAATGCCCTCTCAAAGGCAAAAATACAGCCTCCATGGGATGCAACAACATCCCTGGCTGCATCCTCCATAAACTCGGGCAACAGCTCTCAGCACCATTAGGCACCCTATTCAACCAAAGCCTGAGTACCGGCTTCATCCCAGCTGAATAGAGGACAACCACTGTCATCTCTCTACACAAAGGTGGAGGATCCATCAACCCAGGCAATTATAGGCCCATCAGCCTAACTAGCCTGATCTGCAAGGCCATGGAACGCATTATCATGGACATTATAAACAAGAGTATTGGCAGCCTCCAAACTCTTGACCCCATGCAGTTTGTTTTTTTCAAAGGGAGATCATGCCTGTTAAACTTGGTTGACTTCTTCAAAACAGTCACCAAAGCCATGGACAAGGGGAAGATGGTACACACCACCTACCTTGACCTAGCCAGAGCCTTTGACACTATCCCCCATTTGGGCATAATAGATCAACTCTCCCAGCTAGGCATCAAACCGTATCTTACCAGATGGGTAGCTAACTTGCTCACTGATAGAACCAACTCAGTCAAAATAGGGTAAGCCACCTCTAGTAGTAGACCTGTAATGAGCAGTGTACCCCAGGATTGGTCTTGGGGCCTCTACTGTTTGGGATATACTTTTCTGAGGTGCAAGCCAAAATAAGTGGTCTGTGGCTGACCAAGTTTGCAGATGACTGTAAACTGGGCACTGTCTTAAATTCCCCTAGTGATATGAACATCTTCCAAGAGGGCCTTACTCAAACTAATGACTGGTGCCAGAAGCATGGCCTCAAACAGAATGCCAAGGAATGCATCATTATCCCCTTTGGGGAAAATGGCATCCCCAGTAATTATCACATTAATAATGTACTAATAACACAATCAGTCGTGAGGGACTTGGGCACCCAGGCTGATAGCAACCTACTTTTGACCACCACATTGTCTCCTTCTTTGTATGGAAGGGTTTCTACATGGCCCACTTCATAAGTAAGGATATTACATCCGGGAACAAGGAGGTCATAACATCCCTGTACTCCTCTCTTATCAGACACATTATAGAATATAATGCTCCCTTCAGCATGTACCTTGGCAAGCAAATGCAGCAGCTGGAGAGACCATAAAGGTTCCTGACCAGGAAAATTCAGGGTCTCAAACACCTATCCTATACAGATTTATATATTTACTTATTATTTTTAAAAGCCCTGTCCCTCTACTCAGTCTCGTACAGACAGCTCAGAAGTGACCTGTGTCTGGCATACAAGGCCGCCTCAGACCCAGCCTTGATGGAGTTGCTGTAAATCCATAAGAAAACTCCACTTGTGCAACCCGTACGCAAGGCCTCAACCCGGTCCGTGACATTAGCAGAACTTGTTGGTGGGATCGATTTGTGTCCCACAGACAGTGATGTTTTACAATGGTACACCCCCGTCCATTTCACGCAGGAATGGGCGTGGCCAGATTGACATGCCTAATGGCTTTGATGTAGCATGCCAATGATGTGAGAGTGACATATACTGCAAATTTGCCTGTGGCATCATGAATTTATCTAAAGTAGTTCACCCTCTTCTTCAAAGCAGTGCTGTCTTGGAGTTGGTATATTTCTATTTATAATTTTCTATTTATATACATGAGGGGGGTGCAGGGGGGCTAGCACCCCATGCTAAAAGCGCACGGAAAACATAAGTTATATTTGTGAGCTAGACTATCAGCTGGTCAGAAAAAAACATAAGTTTGCAAACAGCATGTGTGGGATATCTGCACATTTTGTCAAAACAGATTACTCAATTCTTTTTAAATTCTAAACAGTCAATTAAAATCCCCAAAACAGGTTGAAAATCCTTCATCCATTGGATATTCACAGTCAGCACAGATACTACCACTACATGGTATAAAAAAATTAAATTCAGTCGGACAGAGAAGCTTTTAGTGGCTTTCAGCACAGGAAAATAAGGTAAAATTTTCTCAAAGTAAACTATGAACAGAATGCCAGAGTGTTGTATTTTGTTTCATTACAAGGAACATGGAAGACTTCATGTTTATTCAAGTATAGTGAAAAAAAAAAACACTCTCTCTAAGTCAAGCAGAGTACCTCACTAGCCCTGAACCTGGACGACTGGGTGGGAAACAGAAAATACACCCCTGGGATCCCACCTGTGTCCCTGCTGGACAGGGGAAACAGGTATTGACTTTGTGGGAAGTTGGGTGAACTTCTTGGGTAGGCTTATAGGGGCCTCTAGGTCAATCGCCTAGTATCATCCTATGAACTTATAACAGTAAAAAAAAAAAATGATTAATACTCTGGGAAAGACCTATCAATTATTTTAAGTCATAATGAGGCCTTTCCTCACAATGAAGTACACTTGAGAAGTATGCACTACGGACAAACAAGATCCCTGATGTTTAAAAGCTTTGTCCCAATTTTCTACATCTGATGTTTGAGTGGTATGTGGCTAAACGTACTGCCCCGATTCAATTCCATTCCATTATATATTCATATTACATAGGCTCCCACTCCCTGCGTTTGCCACTGATTAAGCGCATAACCGGAAAATGTATTGTCACGACTAACACAAGAGACTGCTACTTCTTACATTGCTGTTAACAGAATGAACTGTGTAACATAGCTCTCAACCAGTCAGGGACAAATCTAAAATTAATCAATGACACTTTCAAAACATTAGTACTATTAACTTGAAATATTGATAGAATAAGATAAAAGCAAGCTCAGATGCTCATAAGCCTAGTACTTATTATACAGCAGGAACTTCTTATTGTAACATTTGTTAATGTCTGTTATGTACTTCACAGATAAAGATTCTAGTTGTCTACTGATGTACTATGTTCTTCATCTGTAAATATGTTGTAAGTAATTGCTATGTTAAATTGTTAATCGCTATGTAATCCAATGTAACTACTGTCTGTTTATTTTAACTGTGGAGCTTTTCTCCCCAGGCCTCTGCTGAAAATGTACCTACGTCCAGTCGGACACTCCCGGTCAACAAATGTAAATAAATAAATAAATAAATGTGAATTAATAAACATTTTCTAAAGTAAAAGAAGTCTATAACTCTAATTATTGTCATTGTTTATTAAGTGTAATTCAACACGTTTTCTCCAAAAGTCACCAGTTTTAGGAGGAATTAAGAGGGACAGACATATCTCTCAACCTCTTAGAGCTAGAAATCTAGACAAAGCCATAAATGAAAGTGGGACAAAGGCCCAAAAATTGGGACAATTTTTAAATATTTTTCTTACAAACTTAGAAAGTTGATAGAGTAACAGGTTTTACATTAGCATGAATTTTCTGAAGGGTATGCTTTCTACATGGCCCACCTCATTAGTAAGGGTATCTCATCCAGGGACAAGGTGGTCATAACCTCCCTGAATTTTTTCCCTTATACGTTCATAGGTTCATACTAGGCTATCTGCCCTAGGGCATTTATAAGCCTAGCCAGAGTGTGTTTGGCTTTTGCCACCCATTTTAAATTAATTTTGTTATGCCCTTTTTCGAGGTTAGTATACTGTGCCTCTGTCTAACAGTGACACAGAAGTGATACCCGGGGTAAACCTATGATCTCCCATCCACTCATCAAGATTCCTCTTGGAGAGTCCATGAGGGACTCTGCCTAACCTGGACTGGGATTTTATTCCAGAGTGAAGGGAGCCTCTGGGTTATGAATCTGTCCCTCCAGCATGTCCTATTTATTTCAGTGCTGAGGTTCAAGTCTCTCGAGCGCATAGCTCGATGGGATTTGGATTTTCTGAGGTGCAGCATGTCCATTAATTCCAGGTTGGACATGGTTTTATACGTCAGGCACAGATCGCTTCTGAGCAGGCGGTATGCCACTGAGTAGAGCTGGAGTTTCTTTAACCGGGCAGCATATGGCATCTGTTTGAGCCCTTTGATCCTCTTGGTGAGGTACTTTTGGGGTCTTTCCAGTTGCTGCAGGTGTCTGGTAAGGTACATCCCAAAAGGGGCATTGTACTCAATTATGGGCCTGATGAGGGATGAGTAAAGAGGCACGATGACCTCCCCTGATCTAGATGTGAATCCCTTCATGATTAGGTGGGCTATATAAAATGTTTTTCTAACCACTTTGGCCACGTGGTTTTCAAATGAGAGATTGCTATCAACTTGGGTCCCCAGGTCCCTAATTACTTCTTCTGTACTTAATGGATTACCACTAAGTGGTAATTTGTGGACACTTTGTTTTTGCCAAAGGGATGACTATACACTTTTTGGCGTTTAGCTTGAGGCCATGGCTCTGGCACCAGTTGTCTGTTTCTATGAGGCCCTTTTGTAAGATGCTTGTGTCGGCTGGAGAGTCAATTATGGCGCCTAGTTTGCAGTCATCTGCGAACTTAGTCAGCCACAGTCCTTTTGTGTTGGCCTGTACCTCGGAGAAATATATACCGAACAAGAGAAGTCCCAAGACTGAGCGTTGTGGGATGCCACTTGTAACTGGTTTGGAGTCTGACATGGCTCCAGCAATTCTAACCATGTGGGTTCTGTCCTTGAGCCAGTTTGCAACCCATCTAGTGACATAGGGGTTTATATTTAAGCTGGTGAGCTTATCTATAATGCCTGAGTGGGGTATTGTATCGAAGGCTTTTGCGAGGTGCAGGTAGGCTGTGTGTACCACCTTCCCCTCGTCAATGGCCTTGGTGACTGTTTCAAAGAAATCAACCAGGTTTAAAAGGCAGGATCTGCCCTTAACAAAGCCGAACTGGGTAGGATCCAGTGTCTGTAGGTCCCCAATATCTTTATTTATGAGGTCCATGATGATCCTTTCCATAGCTTTGTAGACCAAGCTAGTCAGGCTTATGGGGCGATAGTTTCCAGGATCCGTTGAGGCACCACCTTTGTGGAGAGGGACCACTGTTGCTGTACGCCACTCTTTGGTTAGATATCCTGTAGTAAGGCTGAGATTGAACAGTAGTTTTATGTTTGGGTTTAGCTCTTCTTGGAGTTCATGTAGGACGCAGCCCGGGACACCATCTGGTCCCATTGATGCTGTGTTTTTTGCTTTGGAGAGGGCGGCTCTTACCTGAGCATCTGAGATGTCAGGGGCAGCACTCTGCTGGGATAGATATTTGCCTTTTGGTGGGGGGGGAGTTTGCGCTGAACCTGTCAGCTAGGATGTTGGCAATGTCTGTGGGTTCAGTGTATTTTTTGTCATTTTGGACTAATTCTGAGCATATCTGGGAATTCCCACCCAGGTTCCTAACATAACTACAGAAAGCCTTGTGATTATCCTTGGTGTCCTGTGCAATTTTTCTCTCGAAGCTGGCCTTAGACGATTTTATGAGTGCTCATAGTTTTTTTGCTAATACTGATCAGAGATGCCTTCTCTTTTTGGGATTTTGCTCTATCATGTAGTAGCTTCCTCCTTCTATTGTATAGTTTGTTCATGGCTGGGGTCCACCAGACAGGACGCATGCCTTTGGAGGATTGGGTCTTGGTTTTATTTGGGAATGCATGATCCATGCATTCCTGAAGGTGTTCATAGAATGCGTTTATAAAGGATTCTGCGGTCTGGGCCATATTTTCCACAGGCCCGGGGGCTTTGAAGGATTCCACCTCGGTTTTGAGGAGTGTGAAATTTGCTTTAGAGAAGTTTTCACTGTGGTTTTCTGGGCAGGGGGTGGGGTCGGGATGTGAATATCCAGTGAGATTAGTTTATGGTCTGATCTTACCAGTGAGGGATACATTTCTGGTCTGGAGCATAGAGCCCCCATGTTGGTGATGTTCAGGTCCAGTATGTTTTCCCCTCTTGTGGGAGTGGTAACAAGTTGTTCCATAGCATTTGAGTTTATAAATTCTAGGAACCTTTGGGCTAGGGTGTTGGAGCTAGAGTAATGCTCCCAGTCTATGTTTGGGTAGTTGAAGTCGCCCAATACAATGGTGTTTGGAGAGACCTTCATATTTTCCAGTGTTCTCAGGAAGGCCGAGTGGGGTTCCTGGGTTTGGGAGGGTGGTCTGTAGCAGGCTATAAACTGGAAGGCAGTTTTACCCACTGTTAGTTGCACATGGATAGTCTCTGATGCTTCGTGCTGTGCCACCAACCTGGAGGTGTGGTATACATTATTGAGTACAATGCCCCTTTCAACATGTACCTCACAAAGCACATGCAGCAGCTGGAGAAACCACAGAGGTTCCTTACTCGGAGAATCCAGGGCCTCAAACATCTACCCTACACAAATGTCCCTGAACTCTGTCTCCTACAGACTCCTCAGAGGTGACCTCTGGCATACAAAGCAATCTCAGACCCTGCCCTGATGAGACTGCTGCATATTCGCAAGTTATGCTCCACTCGGGTAACCCACACCGAAGACCTCAACCCGGTCTGTGACATCAACAGTACTTGTTGGCGGAACAGATTTGTGGCCCAGAGACTCCCCCTTTTGTGGAATAAACTCCCTCTCCACATAAAGCAGAGTACCGGATTAACCTTTTTTTTTTTAAGCGCAACCTGGATAACTGGTTGGGGAACAGAAAATACCCCTGGGATTCCACCTGTGTCTCTGCTAGACAGTGACATGGGGTGCTAACTTGTTGGAACATGGGCTAAATTCTTAGCTAGGCTTTTAAGGGCCTTAGTGCCAATAGCCTAGTAAATTCCTATGATCCTATAATAACTGAAACATTTTCTAATTTCAGTCATTAATAATTTGCCAGAAAACCACAATTTTATGAAAAATGGATCAAAAACAATAGGAAAAATCTGGACATTCTGCGAAAATATGTAAGACAGGTATGGGGACACAGCTAAAAAAATCCTGAAAAATCAGAGACAGTTGAGAGACGTATGCGTGTAACACGACACAAAATAAAATGGCTCAGACTAGTCAGAAATGTGTTTGTATATGTAGATTATCTGCCCAACGAATGTATACAAATGCAGAAGCAAAACGATTCGATTTTAAACAGACGGTTGACAGAAGACTATTTAAATCGCTAGAACTTCAACTTATAGAATCTATTTGTTAAACATGCATTAACTCTGCATCTCATCTTCATGCTTCACCTCGTATGTGTAGCAGGAATCATTATGCAAAAAAGGCAATACAACACTGTAGATTATCATAAAACATATATATATATATATATATATATATATAAGGCATGCATTACATAAAAATGGTAGTATATCTCAAATTATAAACCCCCACGATATCTCTCCCTCCCCTAATTCCCGAATTCTCGCGAGTAACAACAGCGTCCATATTGCCACGTTCTAGTCTCTAAGACAAACCCTGAAGATGATGGGTAGATACAAAGAGTACCAGCGACGGCTCCTCAATACTTATCATCTGATTGGTTAACGTATTTCCATTTGTTACGCCCCGGAACTGGGACACCGCCTCTAACTGATTCCCGATCGGAATTTGCTTGGCTTTGGCTGTCTCTTTTTTTTACTGTCGCTGCACGTTCGGCAACGGAAGACTTTTGGGGAAAGGTGTGCAACTTGACACGTCAGAGGGAGTGCTTGCATGCTCGGCTGCTGTTTGAGGGCGAGTTGTCTGCAATTTTGTAGGATTAGTTAACTAGGTGTACGAGGCTTCGCTCGTCCTTGCTACTGTACATCGTTAGTGTAATTGGCTGCATTCCCACAGGCACTCATTCATCTTGACTTTTTATCATGGCTTCAAAAAAGAGCAAAGGGAATAGTCCAGGAACTAAAAAGGGTGAGTTGTTAATCCTTGACCCCAAGTTCGGGTTGACAGCTAACCCTTAATGTTGTACTGTATGTTCATACAAGTTGTGAATATTTGTGTGGAAGCTCTTTACTAGCGGGCAAAATTCTAATCTAAGAGATACATGGCGAATTTATTTGCATTACATTTTGAAGATAAAGTTGGATTGTAGACAGAGATGAGTGGATAATTGGTAGCTAGAAAGATTGTGGAGCAGTCTTCATTTTACTAAGTCGTGAACTGGGGAGATGTGGCTATAAATTGCTGCAGTTTATATGATAAACGTACGACTAACTGCATTTTGTACACTTTGAAATTACCAATGCACTTATTTATACCGCACCGCAAATATTATACAAATCCAACGTTGGGATTCCCGTGTGTTTTAAATGTGGCTGTGATTCATTTTGCTGATTGCGACTGCCTTGTTTAACTTTATAAAGTTAAAATTGGCATTGCTTTTGGCAAACTCCGTCAGCCCTTACAAAACAAGGAAACCGGGATTGTTTAGATATGCATTAGTATCTGTGCACAAATGTTTACAGACCATCCTTTACTGCACGTGATTGCATCTTTTTACGTTTAGATCACACATTTTACTTCATAGTTTTAAATCGGCAATTGTGTAAAAAAATGAATTTATGCCTTTGAAGGACTTTCGGGGGAAACGTGTTGCTCTAATTACTGGAGGCTTAGACTTTGGATCAAGTACGCCCCCACCCAAGTGAAGCAGAGTGCGAGTGATGGGTGCTCTGAGATTTTGCAGAAGCTAATGCATTGCCTAGCTCAGATGTGTACTGCCCCCATGACCCAGTGATCGTAACAACTCCTCCTGCTGGGTTCCTTGGCGTTGCCCTGAATGCTTATTGTGGAACTCTAAAATTGGTTAGCACTCTTCAGCATCTGAAGTTGTAACAACCCATGCACATCACATATACCGTGCTTATACTAGTAAGTGGAAAATGACATTATTGCAAAGTATATGGTCTCCTTCCCTTCTCTCCAGTAGCTATTTGTCTCTTAAGCATCTGTTAGATTGTCACTTGTGAAGTGTGGCCAGTTATACATGTCAACTGCGGTAAGTTTTGTCCTCATATTTAGTGTTGTTTCTCATAGGTTTACTGATTTCCTTTATAAAATCAGAACCATTCAGAGTATACTGTATAGGATATACTGCTTTAATACTCTGAAAAGTAAACAAAGAAGTGCTCCTGTTTTTGATCATATGCTTCACTTTTAATTATCAGTGTTTTACTTGGAGGATGAGAGGCTGTAAGCTAACCCAACACTTGGCACCAGGCACAGGGAGAAGTTGGAACTAATAATGACATGAAACTACAGTATTATATCAGTTACTAACTAGATTTAAATATGGGGAGGTTCCTCAAGTTTGGAGACGTGCACTTGTTAAATCTAACTTAAAGTGAAGGGGATAGGACAAACCTAGAGTCATACAGACCCACAAGTTTATTTTCAACATTGTGGGGAAAATAATGGAAAAGGTTATTTTGGATAAAATGTTATAATATGAACAGCTTGGAAATCTTATCAGTATGCATATGTTGAAAATAGATTTATAACAGCATGTAAAATTATGTTCTATAACAATACAGTAGCTGTAAATGAAAAAAAAGTGTTGTGATTTAATGTATTTAAACTTAAGTTCAGCATTTGATAGGGTCATATACAAAACAGTGATCAATAAATAAGAGCAACTAGATACTCATGTATTCTTGATGACATGGATAGCTGCATGGCTTACAAATGGCAAGTATCATACACAAATTGAACAGGTAAAATTCTGGGTTACTGTTATGGTGTCCCACAGGGATCTGTCCTAGGTCCATACTTGTTTAGATTGTATCTTTCATATCCGTCTTTTTATCCGAGATGTTCTACAGTCTGTATGCAGGTAACTTGTAAATGGGTAAGCTGATTATGTGGTTACAGATAGGGCATGTTTACAAAAGGACTTGACTAAGTTGACCATTTGGAGATCGGAAATTAATATAATGATGAGCTAAGCATCTGAGATTTGGGAGATGTAAAAGTAAATACAGCACACGTTGACTGAAACTGTAGCATAATTTTAAGGACCCGGGTATATGGCTAGATCCAGCATTGAGTTTTTCTGATCATATCAACAAATTGGCTAATGATAGTTATACAACTATAGATTATAGAAAAAATATAAAGTCTAGGAAATCAGAAATGATGAAATCTGGGTTTGTTAATTACATTAGACCCAAAACTTGAGTATAGAATAACAATATGGAAAATTTTATAAGAAAACTAGCTTGAGTAAATTGGAAAGAGTACATTGGAAGTATACAAAAGACATCAGTGGATATAAAAATTTATGTTATTATGAAAGCCTAAAACATCTGAACTTGTACAGTATCTCATACAGAAATCTAAGAAGAAAGTTTATTCAGGGATATTGGGCATTTAGAAAATATTACCTCTAGGAATGTTTGGGGTTATCAAAAGTAGTAGAGAATCATCAGAAACCTATGTAGAAGATTTTGTAGGAAAGAGAAGTGTATTAATTGGTTTTCTGAGAGTAGCAGATGGCCTGGAATAGATTACAAAATTACATTAAAGCAAATACTAGTTTAGATATTTTTAAGAACAGCCCTGATGCTTGTTATGGAAATAACTGTCTTGGTATTTGGTATATTGGCAGGCTAGAAGAGCATTGTTGCCTGTGCTTGAAATATTTGTATACTTGTATCAGCAGTGTGGTTTGTACTTGCATGTAGTCAAGCTACTGTTAGAACTATGTACTGTATTTTGTTTTCTTGTGTTAACCAAATATTTAAAATTATGCTTTAGGAGGGAAGGGGGAGTTTTCAATTTGTTAAGCTGCATTTTTATTGTGTGAATTCACAGCTGTTATTTTCTGTCCTGAACAGTTGCACAAAATTACAAGTGAAAAAGTGCTTAACATTCATGTATTGTACTTCACTCAGGTCACTCACATGAACAGCTACGAACAGAGTTTATACTGCTCCAGCCCATATATTGCAAACATATCTATAAACAAGAGTTAATACAAGTAGGGTATATCAAATAGCCTCCATGTTTCAAGAAAAAGGCAGTGAGGGTGGCACACTGCAGAGGAACTGGGTAAGCAGTCATTTTACACTGCAGATTTCCAGCATTTTGCTTCAATTTCTGTATTCATCACCTTTATCTTTGCCGCTGTGAGCACTGTGAAAAGCTTCCGTTTTTTGCAATTTTAATTTTGTTTTCTTTAGCATATATGTTATTTTTGTTTTAGCTTAACTTGAAAAGGTAGGCTCATGCTCCTTTGTTCCATATGACAACAGCTCCAGGCTTTTAAGCTGTTACAAATGCTAATTACTGGTTGGTACAAATTGGGAAGAAATAAAAATGACACTGAGAAGATTCTTTAATCAGTTTTGAAGGATCAAAAGTTAATATCTGACCTCCCTGCTCAGATTAATAGTGAGTATCTCGGCAGACAAAATAAGAGCTGCTGAGCTATACTGTATTAGTCAAAGCTATAAATTGATGCAGCAAATAGGAGGACTGTATTAGGCAGTCTTTTGATGGGAGTTAACACAGGTAGCAGTGTACAGTGTTGGGCAATCTTGACAAAAAAAAAAAGCCAAAAGTGCTAAGTACCAGTGATATGTTACAGGTTAGAAATTTCCTTTAGACCAAGTCTACATTAACAGAGCCAAATAAGACATCATAAAAATATAAAATGCAAACTTAATAGTGCTGCTATTATTTCATATACAATATTTTAAAAGTATTGTCACAAATCTGCAAATTTAAAGCATTTTGTACCAAATGCTGCTTGCATGGTGTCTGCTGCAAGAGACTTCATCATCCAAGAAATGTGAACAAATATTGTTATTTATTTATTTAGCATTTGTTAACTGGGAAAGTCAGACTTGGAAGGAAGCCAGTTTTCAGCGGAGGCCTGGGGAGAAAGGCTCCAGATGCATGTCTTTGTAACATTGTTAACTTTGTAATATTGTCTGGAAGGTTCACATACAGACGCATACAGTGTCACACTTGTTACTTGGCCTTGCTGGACTTGCAGCATCTTTCAAGACATTTGAACAAATATTGTCTGAGCTATATCCAGACATGCTGGATATGTCTGTAGCAGGAAGCGTCTGATTTTGTGAGCTGTTGGTGTTCACCACAGGCCTGTTATTTATGAAGTGTTGAAAGTAAGCCAAAGCCTCAAACCTCTCATGTGGTTCATCTGTAGCACTGTCAGTAAAGGTGCGCACACTTCTGAAAGTAGTCCCAGACAAATGCCAAATGAGAGTGGTGTCGTCTTTAGTAGATGTTTTGTCTCTGTCATCATAAGAACATTTTGCTGTGTCCCCCAAAGTGTTGCCACTACTGATTTTTACCGTAGCTCACTGATTTTTTTGTAATTTTCCCCTTGTTGGCTAAACTGACGGAATAATGAACTAAATTGAAGACCAGTCTATATTAGTATCGCTAAAGCCTTATCAGTGTCATTTGTTTCATTTGCATCCTAAGGTGCTTGTGACAAATCAAACTGAGGGTCTAGGAAACTGTGACCTTGTCCGGACTTCATTTTGTACAGCATGCATGCATGGAGTTGGTAGTCATTGGAAACGGTGATCGTGCACGGACTTCATTCTGTACAGCATGCATGCATGGAGTTGGTAGTCATGGGAAACGGTGATAGTGCACGGACTTCATTTTGTACAGCAAGCATGCATGGAGTTGGTAGTCATGAGAAACTGTGATCGTGTCCGGACTTCATTCTGTACAGCATGCATGCATGGAGTTGGTAGTCATGGGAAACGGTGATCGTGCACGGACTTCATTCTGTACAGCATGCATGCATGGAGTTGGTAGTCGTGGGAAACGGTGTCCATGCCCGGAATTCATTGTGTACAGCTTGCATGCATGGAGTTGGTAGTCATGGGAAACGTAGACTGTGCCCGGACTTCATTCTGTACAGCATGCATACATGGAGTCAGTAATCATTTTGACTTTTTTTTTTTTAATTGGATAGTCACTTTTTTTCCAGCTATTCAAACTGCTGTATTTTCTGCTTGAAAGTGTAGATAACTCCATGGTCACAATCACATTGCCAAAGTGGTTAGAAAAACCTTCTATATAGCCCACCTAATCATGAAAGGGTTCACATCTAGATTAAAAGGGGTCATTGTGCCCCTCTACTCATCGCTCATCAGGCCCGTAATTGAGTACAATGCCCCATTTGGGATGTACCTTACCCGACACCTGCAACAGCTAGATAGACCCCAAAAGTACCTCACCAAGAGGATCGTGAGCCTCAAACAGATGCCCTGTGCTCGACTAAAGAAACTCCAACTCCAGCTCTACTCAGTTGCTTACCGCCTACTCAGAGGTGATCTCTGCCTGACGTACAAGGCCATGTCTAACCCGGAATTAATGGACATGCTCCACCTCAAGAAATCCAAATCCCTTAGAGCTGCACATTCCAGGGATTTAAACCTCAGCACAACAATAAACAGGACATGTTGGAGGGATAGATTCATATCCCAGAGGCTTCCCTTGCTCTGGAATAGAGTCCCAATCCATGTTAGGCAGAGCCCCTCACTGACCCTCTTCAAAAGAAATCTTGATGAGTGGATGGGAAATCATAAATTTACACCTGGGATCACTTCTATGGCCCTGCTGGACAGAGGCTCAGGAATCTAATCTAAAAGGGAGGCAAAAGCCAACACATTCTGGCTAGGCTTATAAATGCCCTAGGGCAGTTAGCCTAGTACTTTCCTATGAACATATGAACCTATGAACAAGGGTGAGGCATGCTTGTTGTGTTAGGTGGTAGAAATATTACCTTGTTGTAGATATTGGTGTGCACTAGGCTGTTATCTTCAATGAAATCTTCCCTTTTCATTCATTCATTCTAGTTAAATGTTAGAGTCCAGGCTCCAAACAGTTTGTCATTATTCATGCATAGTTGTTTGCTGTGTATATCACTGGAATTCTTAAATATTCTTGAAATGACACTGTTTATGAAAAACAGTTGCTACTTTTTCATTACCAGACATGTTAACAGCAATTTTTAGCTGCTAGGCAGTCTGGCTTTTTTTCCAGTCTGGGTACTTCTATTCTCTTCTTTAAAGCCCAGTGTTTTATCCGATGACTGTAAAAGATAAATATTGAGAATATCAGGCCTGTAGGCCTTCATGATTTTTGGCAAACAGTAAAGTTAATTATTAACCATCACTTGTTTATACTGGCAGCCTTGATGCTACTGGTGTTTTTTGTAGTGGCCAGAGAAGTCTTTGCACCTCTTCATTTGCACAGACCAAGTTGTTCAGCTTGATGCTGAGAAACGTCTGCATGTATCATCCCGCATGCAGGAAGTTGTGCATCACTGGTATGTTTGTCTTTCAGCGGTGCTCTTCAGTTTTTGCACCAATAGTTTAATATTGCCAGTGATAGACAAAACTCTTTCACATTTAGTTGTTCTTGCAAGTTTGTGACACCATCAAAATGTCAGAACTCAGACTTTGGTCTTCAATAGCTTTTCACGTTCACTGAAGAGTGATCATCTTTTCAGTGTCTGCTTTTAAGTGGGTAATTTTTAAACCACTGGGGGAATAAACTTGACGTAAGGCAGAATAATATTAGGTGAATGTTTTCTGTGGGATATGGTTGGGACTGTCAACGTTTGTAATATGTGGATTGTGACATAAAGTGGGGTGATAAGTAGATGTATGCATATCGTCTTACTCATTTATTTTACAGTTGTTGACCAGGTAGAAAGACTGACCCAAGGATCTTTTTCAGCCATGACCTGGGTCATGTGGCAAAGACCTGGCACATCAATAAACTGTAGTATTTTTGGATTGGACATTTCAGTAATGATGAACAGAGATCTAGATATTTGATGCAACAGAATGTACTTGGAACACTAAACAGGGAAACTTTTTTTTTTTTTTCAGGTGAATAACAATACAATGATTCTATGACATTACTTATACAGATATTAACTAGTGGGATCAGGGAACGTAGTCCTAGGGGGTAAAGTGTCTTTGTAGTAAAAAATCGATCAATAAAAATGATAACTCCAAGGCACACCACTGGTTGAACTGACAGACGGCACACTTTTTAATAGTAAAATAAAGACGAAAAAACAGTAAGCGCTTTCGAGTTACACAGAACGCTACTTCAGACTGTGCAAAGTTCAAATTCAAAATTCAAATAAATAGAGGTGATACATCACATGACTCATTTGTTAATTACTATCCAATCAATCCTAAAAGCTCCACCACACTTCCTACATAACTAAGATAACATCTGAATATATAATAGAGCATATAAATATATCATTGGTGTCCACTATGGTTAAAATGCTAAAAAGCAATCTAATAAATATGAAGAAACACTGTGTCACTATCTAAAAATGTGTACTAAAAATATTGTAATAACAAGTAAACAACTCTTATGACATTTAGAACTTGCTAAAACTTAGATAAAAAACAATGAAACATAAGAGATGCCAAAAAAACTCAACTTTTAAAACTCTAAATATGTCCGGAGTGACCTAATGACTCTGCATAGCCAAGAGTGACATAACATGAACTGAAAAACATAAAAACAGTATACAAACAGTGGGTTTGGAACATATGAAAGAAAGGGAGAGAAAAGGAGTAGGGTCACAAGGCCAAGAGAAAAAATATCTTTATCTGGCTCTTAGCAAGAAAGAGGGAAAAATCGATATTAAACCTGCTAACAAGATGTCAGTAAAATGTGAAGAACTCAAACCTGAACTGTGTAATATCTCCCTAAGGGTGACATATTCATTCACTGGTCTATCCTTTAAGAAAGGTTTCAGGCTCTTTCTCATTAAGCCCATGACGTCTTATCAGCTTGGAATCTTAAGTATCCACTTATTTTCTTCTTTTTCAGTGTGATTCTTAGTGTCCCCTGATCTAACACTAGTGTTAACTAGTTCTATCACCAAAAAACTAAATTTATGGCTTTATCATTATTAATGGTGTGTCTCGCCAAAGCATTATGTTCATCTTCCCTCCTGATGGTGTACAAATGTTCTCGCACTCTCTCGTCATCCTTATGTAAAATGATTCACACTTGTGCTAGGTAAACCAATTCCTCGATTTGCAGTCTGCATAATGCTTAAAAGTATTTATCTTCCCTGTGTCGGGATGTCTGAAGGTATTAATATTTTTCATGAGCTTGCTCTGATTGCAACTCCTACATGTAAACGTGCCTTGCCTATCAGAACATATAGTATCTTTAACATTCCCCTCATAACAAAGCATCCTCTTGAGAGACTTGGTATTCTTATAGGAGTATTTGGGTTGCTCCCCTACTAGTTGTATTATATTCTCATCAATTGTCAATATATTCCAATGTTTACTGATTATCTCGTTGATTTTCCTATTGTTGTTAGTAAACGGAATCGTAAGTCTACATACCCGATTGTAGGCTTCATCTCTATAAGACTGATGTCTCCCTTGCTTGAAAAAAGGCCTACCTCTATCTTGTCTCACCATAGAAAATGTGTCAAGTATCTCTCCACGTTCCAAATCCTTGTAGCCTCTTTCTTTATAGTTTCATAGTTTAGTACTAGGCTATCTGCCCTGGGGCATTTGTAAACCTAGCCATAGTGATGTGGCTTTCTCCACCCCGTGAAATGGTACAAAAATGCACAGAATAGATTTAGAATACTGTGCCCCTGTCTAGTAGTGACACAGATGTGACCCCTGGGGTAAACTTACGATCTCCCATCCACTCATCAAGATTTCTCTTGAAGAGAGTCAGTGAGGGGCTCTGCCTAACATGAACTGGGATCTTGTTTCAGAGCATGGGAAGCCTCTGGGTTATGAATCTATCCCTCCAGCATGTCCTATTCATACTTGTGCCGAGGTTTAAGTATTTAGCTCTTGTGGTTCTGATGGATTTGGATTTTTTGAGGTGGAGCATGTCCATCAGTTCCTGATTGGACATGGCCTTGTACGTCAGGCAGAGATCACCTCTGAGCAGGCGGTATGCTACTGAATAGAGCTGGAGTGTCTTTAGTCTGGCAGAATAAGACATATGTTGGAGACCCTTGATCCTCTTGGTGAGGTACTTTTGTGGTCTCTCCAGCTGTTGCAAATGCCGGGTGAGGTACATACCAAATGGGGCATTGTACTCAATCATTGGTCTGATGAGGGAGGAGTATAGGGGTACAATGACATCCTTGGATCTGGATGTGAATCCCTTCATGATAAGGTGTGCAAGGTAGAACGTTTTTCTAACCACTTTGGCAACGTGGATGTCAAATGAGAGGTCGCTGTCAACTTGGGTCCCTAGGTCTGATTACTTTTTCCGTACTCAGTGGGTTGCTGTCTATGTGATAATTCGTGGGTACTTTGTTTTTCCCAAAGGGGATGACTATACATTTTTTGGCATTTAGTTTATGGCCATGACTCCGGCACCAGTTGTTCGTTTCTGTGAGGCCTTTTTGTAGGATGTATGTGTCCGCTGGTGTATCGACTATGGCGCCTAGTTTGCAGTCATCTGCGAACTTTGTCACACCCTCCCATGTTTGCTTTAACATCTGAGAAATAAATGCCGAGCAAGAGGGGTCCCAGGACAGATCCCTGTGGGACACCACTTGTGACTGGCTTTGAGTCTGACATTGCTCCAGCGACTTATGGGTTCTGTCCTTTAGCCAGTTTGCAACCCATCTAGTGACATAAGGGTTTACATTTATGTCACTAGATGGGTTGCAAACTGGCTAAAGGACAGAACCCATAAAGTTAAAGTCGCTGGAGCAATGTCAGACTCAAAGCCAGTCACAAGTGGTGTCCCACAGGGATCTGTCCTGGGACCCCTCTTGCTCGGCATTTATTTCTCAGATGTTAAAGCAAACATGGGAGGGTTGTGGCTGACAAAGTTCGCAGATGACTGCAAACTAGGCGCCATAGTCGATACACCAGCTGTTGAGCTTATCTATGATGCCTGAGTGGGGTATTGTGTTGAAGGCCTTAGCCAAGTCCAGGTAGGCTGTATGGACTGCTTTGCCCTCATCAATGGCTCTAGTGACTGTTTCGAAAAGTCAACCAGGTTCAAAAGGCAGGATCTGCCCTTTACAAAGCCGAACTGGGTGGGGTCAAGTGTCTGTAGGTCCCCAGTGTCTCTGTTTATGAGTTCCATAATGATTCTTTCCATAGCTTTGCAGACCAGGCTGGTTAAGCTTATGGGGCAGTAGTTCCCAGGGTCTGTAGAGGTACCCCCTTTGTGGAGTGGGACCACTGTTGCTGTACGCCAGTGTTCAGGTACATATCCTGTAGTAAGGCTAAGGTTAAATATTTTTATGTGCGGTTTTAGCTCCTCTTGGAGTTCACGTAGCATGCAACCCGGGATACCGTCAGGTCCCATTGATGCTGTGTTTTTAGCTTTGCTGAGGGCGGCTCTCACCTGGACATCTGAGATGACAGGGAGATTACATTCAGCTGGGATAAGTATTTCTTCTTTTGGGGGTGAGGGAGGGGAGAAATTTGCACTGAACCTGTCAGCCAGAATGTTGGCGATATCTGTGGGTTCAGTGTATTTTTTTGTTGTTGTGAACTAACTCTGAGCATATCTGAGGGTTTCCTCCCAGGTTTCTAACATAGCTGAAGAAGGCTTTGTGGTTATCTTTAGTGTCCTTAGCGATTTTTCTCTCAAAGTTGGCGTTGGATGTTTTTATGAGAGAACATAGTTTTCTGCTAGTGTTGATCAGGGATGTCTTCCTTTTATGGGATTTTGCTCTGTCGTGCAGTAGCTTCCTTCTTTTGTTATACAATTTGTTAATAGCTGAGGTCCACCAGACAGGACGCTTTCCTTTGGTGGAGAGGGACTTGGATTTATTTGAGATTGCATGATCCATGCATTCTTGGAGATGTCCATAGAAAGCATTTGTGAAGGATTCAGCATTGTGGGATGTGGTATCCACTGGCCCAGTGGGCTTAAAGGATACCATCTCAGTCTTAAGAAGAGTGAAGTCTGCTTTTGAGAAGTTTTTCACTGTGGTCTTTTGTGCTGGGGGTGGAGGTGGGATATGTATATCCAGGGTGATTAGTTTGTGGTCAGATCTCACTAGTGAGGGGTATACCTCCGGTGTGGAGCATTTTGTCCCCATGTTTGTGATGATCAGGTCTAGTATATTATCTCCCCTAGTGGGAGAGGTGACTAAGTGTTCCAGTGCATTTGAATTTATGAATTCCAGGAACCTTTGGGCTAGGGTGTTAGGGCTAGAATAATGTACCCAATCTATGTTAGGGTAGTTGAAGTCTCCCAGTATGATGGTATTTTGTGATGCATTCATATCCTCCAATGTCTTCAGGAAGGCTGAGTGGGGTTTCTGAGATTGGGAGGGTGGTCTGTAATATGCTACCAGTTGTATAGCAGTTTTGCCTATGGTTAGTTGCACCTGTATGGTCTCCAATGCTTCATGTGTTGCTACTAACCTGGAGGTGTGGGTGTTCTTGATGAATATGGACACTCCCCCTCCCTTTGTGGTTCGGCCTGAGTTTTGGGGCCGAAAAGCATGATACGAGGTATAGCCTGGTAGCGCTGGGGTGCTCTCAGGAGCCTGTAACCAGGTTTCAGTTACTGCACAGATGTCGATGTTCTCCATACTGAGGAGTGCATAGAGTGCCTGCATCTTGAGATTTAGACTTCTGGCGTTGAGCAGCATTACCCTTAGTTTTTTTCCATTTTTGTTTTCTAAGGAGGTGGGTTTGTCTTTTGAGCCTTGCCTAAAAAGGCACTATGGGGGTGGCAAGAGCCTTAGCCGATATCCGGAAGCCCAGTGGTGACAGGTGCAAGCCGTCCCTTGCGAAGCAGCGTGGCTTGTCCAACATGTCATCCCAGACAGACAGACATTGGATCCCCTTAGAATGACACCAGTACTTGAGCCAATTATTAAAGCTGATCATCTTGTCTTTGTATTGTGGCATAATTCTTGGTGAGGGCAAGATGCTGCTCAGGGTCAGTGTCATACCAGCCTGGGCTACATAATCAGAGAGCTCCTCTATGTCTCTTTTCATGTAGTCCAGGGAGGTACGTCTTAGGTCATTCACACCAGCATGGACAATGACGGAGTCATATTTGTACTTGCTTTGGAGTGACCTGAGTGCATGTGTTATGTGGCGGATCCTAGCTCCCGATTAGGCAGCTCTCAGTCACCCTCTCCTTGTTCAGCCTGGTAAGCGGGACATCAGTGTGTCTGACTATAGAGTCACCTATTACTAGTGTATCTGGCATGGTGTTTGGCCTTAAGGGCTGTGATTGATTGACACACTGATTTATTGAAGTATATGTTGCATGTGTTTTGTTTTGAGGTGGTGGATTTTTGGATGTCTGCTTTGGGAGCCTCTGTCGTTTTGGTGAGTTTTTTATTAGAGCCTCCGAGTATGTCTTTGTGTTTTTATGTGTTTGGTTTGCAGTTGTGGTAGGTCTATGTGGGACTGGGTTTGTTGTGTGTGTGGTTACCATCTCCTCCTGTCTGGTCATGCCAGACCTGAGATGAGAGAGTTCAGCCTCCAGTTTGGCTATATAGTTGCATCTCTCACATGTGTTTGTGTTTCTTGGAAGGAGGAGAGGGTTGTCTGTGTACATGAGACAATTGTAGCATTGTCTCAAGATACCCAGATTAACCAGCTGAACTGGAGAGGACGCCTGTAATCTACCACTCGACATGCTAGAACAGTATAAGGGAGTGCTGTGCCTTTAAGGGAAGTGGATATTCGGATGTAGTGCTTACTTAGTAGAGAAGTTTTGAGAACAAGTGCTAGGCTTATAATATAGCGAGTAGTCTGATTATACTAAGTGTAGAGCTTCCTTAAGGGAAAATTTGAAGAGCAGACTTGGTGGAGCCAGAAGAAGTTTAACCGGCGCTGCGCTATGCGCACAATCGCACAAACGTGGATTTTAAACAGGGAACTTCAAAAGAGCTAGAAATGGTCCAAAACAACCAATTACTACAGCTCTTGTGCTGAGGTCACTTCCTACAGGGACAGGTAGGCTGTTCAAGGCTCACCACTCCCAATGGTGAGCAAAGAAACTTTCTTCTATCCAAGTAAGATAATGGACAACACAGGAACTACACCACAGCCCAGAATACAGCAAAGCCTGTAAACTGGTCTAAACTAGTCGAGGAGAGGCGGGAAAACAAGGATTATTTTTTTGTTTCTAGATAGAAACACACAGAAAAGAAACAGTAATAAATCAGTTACACAGGCTAGCACACTTTAGTGGGCAGCCTCAACAGTTAAATTAAACAAACAAACTTTCGATCAAATTCGACTAAAATGTAACTTTAAATGCAGATATTAAGTAATGCAGCAAACAGCTAAAAAACGGTTTAAGCTTGTTTAGGCTAAGCTAGAGAAGGTATTAAGTAAAAAAAAACAGCAAAGAAATCCAGAAAGTAGTCTCTTTTCTGAGTTCTCTGTAGCTAGGACCACTCTGCAGGACCACGAGGAGCCTGTCTGAGTAGTATAGCCAGAAAAAAACGCCCAGAGGCGGATTTTAAACAGGGAACTTCAAAAGAGCTAGAAATGGTCCAAAACAACCAATTACTACAGCTCTTGTGCTGAGGTCACTTCCTATAGGGACAGGTAGGCTGCTCAAGGCTCCCCACTCCCACTCCTTAAACTGACTCATTGTCCTATCAAAAGTAGTATCTTGGCTAGTCAGCCTAGAAATTCTCAACCCTTGCCCTTTTATTATGTTTCGATATACATGGGGAAGATGCATACTACTCCTATGTAATAGTGTGTTTTTCCTGCAACTCTTTCTAAATAATTGTTTGTATTCCGTTCATATCAACAATTATAGAAACATCTAGAAAATCAATTTCTGTCTGACCACTTAGCTGTGAAGTTAAGAAAACTAGTGGTACCATTTATATAATCAATAAAATTTTGCAAGCTCTCTCAACTCCCTCTCCAAACTAGGAAAACGTCATCAACAAAACATCTGTAATATCTCAAGTTTTCCTTATACAACATGTTATCTATTACGTAGGAGTACTCCCAGTATGCCATTACTATATTCCAGAATAGTGTAGCATTTATAGAGAAGAACTTGATACATAGTGTGCTAGTTAAGTCATACTGCTGAAAGAAGAGTTGTTATAAAGTCTGGTGCAGAAGTATTTAATGCGGGTCTCTATTAGAACACCGAAGTCTTAAAACTTCGAATGTTCGAATATCGAACCCTATTCAGCGAACGTTTAAAATATCGAACATGCAAAACAGCGAATTTTTTCCCAGGGAAACAATTTGCTGTTCCGAAACACATAACACACAACACAAGCACACCAAAATAACAGAAATCCACACACATACTCTTAAAGTCCTACATCTAACCCTACACTAAACTGTACATACACTATCTATACACTTACCTTAACTCTAACCCTAAGGTCTGTCACTATCACACACTCACCTCACCCGCACCCTAACTCACCTACCCCACCCTAACGTCCATCACAATCACACACTTACCTGAACCCGACCCGTAACTTTCCACCACAGTGCTGAAAATAGCGAAGCGACAGAAATGGCCAACCAAATGTTTTCCCTAGGAAAAAAATTGGTGTTCTGCAGCTTCGCTATTTTCAGCGTTCGCTGAATAGGGGTTGATATTAGAACATTTGAAGTTTCAAGAATTTCGATGTTCTAATATAAACGTGTTAATGCGTAGCATAACACTTTACACTGAATAGGCCTAGACAAACGTCTTTAACTGACATGTTAGAAGTGTTTGATGGGTACTTTGTAGTAAGTTTGCATTTAATATAATGAACCTAACTGTTTGCTATAGAGTCTGTTATGTGCGACACTTGAGAGACTGAAAGATTATTAGTAGTATCTGGGAAGATGGTACTCTAGATGTTAATCTATGTCTGTAAAACAGTCGCACTTTGTGTCCTTTGTCAAACTGCCCTTACCATCACACTGAGTAGAATTAAGTTTGAGAATTCTTACTTTATTGGGAATTTTTTTTCCCTGAGAAAGGGAAGGCTGTTGTGGTGCAGGCCAAGGTAGAGTTAGGTCTTACCATTTGTGTGACTTCATGACTTCTTAAGGTGTAGTAAGTCCTGAATAATTTTTTAAAGGATGGGTAGTATTCAGTAATTGCAAAGGTTGTGTTTAATAGAAGAGGGCTTTTGGCTGTGGTTGGTAAACACACTGCAGTGAACTTAGATAATCGAGGAAACCTGAAAATTTAGTTTTTAGTGATTTGTTGTAAATTACTGTCGTGTAGAGATAAGGGTTATGATGTGCAATGCATACTGTAGCCTGGGTAACAAGATATTTAGTGTAATTACTTTTTTTACTTCAGTGATGAAAAGGTATGCTATTTTATAGGATATTTTTAACTGGTTAAACACTGAGTTTAGTGTGTAGGTTGAAGGAAATGCTTAGGTTTACAGTAAATGTATGCCAGGGTATTTTATTGTAGGATATATAGCATGGGGTTATTACTGACTTTTAACAACAAATTGGGATGGTGCATTTTTAACCAAATAGCATAAAAGTAAATTTTGGCTTGTTTATGACAAGCCAGTTCTAAATAGTGGCAAGATCCTTATTATTGCATTGGTTTTGTTTGTTCTTGTAATTTCAGTGCTGTGTGCATACAGAGCACCAACAATGTGTAGTAGATCCCAAGGGAATCTGTTAAAGAAAAGTGAGAAAAGGAGTGTGCCAACCATTTGTCTTTGTGGCAGACATTTTGTAATGGTACCAACATCTGAGTCAGTTTGTAATTAACGCAGGGAAGGTTGTGTTTAGTAACTAGTTCCTGAGCCATTAAGTAAGCTTCATTACCTTAGAGTCCATAGTTGACCCATTTTGATTGTAGAGACTGGCTGACTTCTGTCCAAAAAGCACATTTAAGACCCAGAAGTATTGAACCTCTGTGCATGCAATTGTCCGTGTCTCTTAGGATTTTATTGGTTGGATATTGGGTGGTACTGATTGTGCTACAATTTGGTCTAAAGCCATTTTATTTGCTTGTTGATATGTCACAGGTGTCTGGTAATGTACATTTTCTAGGGTCTAGGCCATTGGGTACATTTTTGTTATTTGTCTGTAATTTGTTGCGTGTGAGAGTGTAGGAATCTTAAGAAGAAGTATGGCTGTGGAAGGTTTAAAACTTAGTGGCATTATTGTAGAGGTAATGGATAAATTAAAATGTGTCTGTGGCTTGGTGAGAATTGTTTCCTTTTTGAAGAATATGGGGGTGTAATTCATGTTTGCAGTTGGTCTCTCTTGCCTGATAGATCCATTGCTAGTTTACTAGTGATGGCTTTGAGATGGCAAGGAGGGACCTATTAGGAATGTGTGGAGGTGAGCTGGGTGGATAGCTGCTGTAACTTTCTTTAAATAGTGATGTTGTAGTCATAGGGGCAGAGGAGATTAAATGTTTGTCATGTAGTGTGTTCGTGATTAGATTGCTTGATTTAATATCACTAGGGAACACAGTTAATACATGTTCTTTAAGCAGTTTGTCAGTGTGTAGGTTGTCCTAGTTAACACTATTAGTAATGTCCTTTAAGCGGTTTGTCAAAGCGTGTAGGTTGTCCTAGTAATTTATTTTGCAAATTTCTATAATATATGGCTTTTGATGTATTAATATTTATTTCAGTTTCTGGATTACAGTGAATGCATTTGTATTTATAGAGTTTTCTCCAAATTGTTTTGCAATATCGGTCAACATGACAAACTCATCTAGAGATAATTTTTACACTGTCAAGTGGCTGGAACTGAGAAGGCACATAGTCTGTGATCCACTTTCTCTTATCTAGAGGGTACTGGACACCACCATCGCTGCCTAAAATGGTGGCTTTATACAACTCTATAGTCTGCTGCTGCTCATGATTCCATTCAAGGGTTGGGTGAGTTTGAGGTACAAATGTCCAGCTTGTTTTTTGAAGGTGGGAGAAGCCCCTCAGTGTCACAGGAAGAACATGCAAACTCCACCCAGGCATTGTCTGGATATCAGGATCCAACCTTGTACCATGTGCCTGGCAGACAAAAGACCTTGGCTATTATGCCAGTTGTGTCATTCCCAAGGGCTTTATTTCTACTCCACAGTGTACGTAACCTAGTAAATTAACCACCAATAGCATTCAGTTTGATGTAGTTCAGGTGCTGTCTGCTACAATGTAAGTAGTTGTTTACATATATCATTTTTTCCAAAGCATGTTACTGCAAAAACACCTATTGGTAGAAAAAAATAACTATAGTACCACTGTCACTTAAATTAAAAGTCACGAAAAATAGTACTTGTGTTTAATTCTTCTAACTATGCAGCAAGTGCCAGTGGTACTGTCCCATATAAAAAGAGATCTCTGTATCTTCTGTAAAATAAATTATTTTTTACATTGTGCTTGACCAGACTCCTGTCACACTGCATGAATGTGCTAGAGGAGGTGTTTGACAGATACGCAGATTAGTAGAATGTAAGACAGAAGATGAGCAGTTTGAATTCAGAGCAGGTTGCAGCACAAATGACCAGTTGTTTGCAGTGACAGCTAGTTGAGAAGAAGCTAGTTATGAGGAACGATTCCAGCTAGACATTCTAGACTTCCAGAAAGCATATGACAGGGTCCCATGAAAGCTGATTTGGGAGTCACAAAGACTCGGGGTTAGTGTGTGACAGAAGAATGCTAAAGAAGCTGAAAAGTAAAGTTTACAAAACCAGTGGTGCAACCACTACTATGTGGTTCATGGACATTGAAGGCAGAGTAGTCTGAGAAGGCTAGATGTGATGGATATGAAGTACCCGAGACGTTATTAGCTGGATGCATTAGCTGGATGCATTTGTGTATCAACAGCTGTTGGATTCTAAAATAAAATTCTTGCTTGTGTAACACTGTGTCTGAGGGACAAAACAATGGTGAACACTTATTTTCTGTAGCCAGAAAGGGTATGTATTAGCTCTGTATAGACCTGGCAGTTTTGTTGTGTTAAAGGAAGTTTAGACAAGCCTAGTGATTTACACAGAATTCCAGCAGTTGGTTATGTAGTTATAGTTGTTGTTTGCCTTTCGGCTTTTTCCCGATAAGGGGTCGCCACAGCAGAACTCCGGTCCGCTAATGATTGGCAGTAGATTTTTATGAAACGCCGAGGTGCCAGCTCGACGCCCAACCTTCAATGAAGGCACGCCCAGTTATGCACACATGTCTTTCGAATGCTACCCAACCGTGGGGAGGACATGCAGACTCTGCACAGAAGGCACTCATAAGCCACGCCGAGAATCGAACGGGAGAACCTCTTTCTGTTGGGTAACAACGCTACCGCTGTACCACCGCGGCAATTATAGTAATCTCCTGAATATTCTGTGGGATAAAATTATGTATATTCTATTAATTATAGTAGGTTAAACTGTTAGAGAAGTACTTCCCTGGTCACATGATAATGAACTTCACCAAATCTGACAAGTCAGGCCCATGGACTATTGGGATGCAAAAAAAAAACATTGAGAGAGGGGGAGAGAATATTCATTTTTCAAACTGTATTGATGAAGTAACAAGCACCAAGAGCATTTCTATCAGAGCTAACCAGAAGCCATGGCTCACCCCACCCCCCAAGTATATGCACTTCTAAAGGCGAGAAATACAGCTTACAAGGCTGCGGACAAAGCAGCCCTAAGGGAAGCAAGAGGAAATCTTAGGAGAGGTCTAAAGGAGGCAAAAAGGAGTATGGCAGAAGGTTGCAGAGCCACTTTGCGTACATGAGGGATGCAACGAGATTATGGCAAGGCATACAGGAGATCACGGACTACAAAATCATGTCGGCATCAAATTCTTGGACAGTCTGAATATCTTCTTTGGAAGATTTGAGGAGAGAAACAGGCTGCTGGCCCAGCCAACATACTGGGCTAAGTGTTAAAAGGCTGTGCTGATCAACTGTGCACAGTAGTCACCAAGATATTTAACACCTCTCTTGCCATGTCAAAAATATCTTCATGCTACAAGGAAACAAGCATCATTCCAATGCCTAAGAAAACCTCCCCCTCCAGCTGTAACAACTACAGACCAGTGGCTTTGACGTCCACTGTTATGAAATGTTTTGAGCAGCTGATCAAAAAGCATTTGTCATTGGGCCTACCTCACGATTTTGGCCCTCTGCAGTTTGTGTACAGAGCCAACAGATACATGGCTGATGCCATATCATTAGCGCTACTCATCTCTCTTGAACATCTTGAGGGTAGTGATGACTGTGAGGATGCTGTTCATAGATTTCAGCTCAGCATTTAATATGGTGGTCCCAATGCAGCTGATAGAAAAAGTGGCATATGTAGGAGTCAGTAAACACCTCTGCAACTGGATCCTGGACTTCCTGATTGAGAGGCCACAGAGAGAGAGAGAGAGAGAGAGTTTGAGTAAGAGCATATCAAAGTGTATCAAGATTAGTACCAGAGCTCCACACGGATGTGTTCTCAGTCCACTGTTATTCACCACCCTGACTCATAACTGCTATACAAAGCACAAGTCCAACCATATCATCAAGTTTGCTGATAGATACCTTCAGTCGTGGGGGTCATCACAAAGGAGGATGGTAATGCAAACGTAGTAGAAAATATTACATACAGCTGTATTCAAACCAAATACTATACAGCCCCAAAAAGGAATTTATCACTACATTAACTGCATTAACACATGCTGCCAAAGAGTCAGTTAAGTAGCAGGTGTATTCCAGAAACTCTGTACTGTCAGACTTTGTTCTTTCCTCTGCTTGCTCCCCATTTCACCACTTTCCTATCTACCCCATTTAACACCTTTAATCTGGTCAAAAAATCGAATCACACACAGCACACATAAGTAGCAGAAAAATGGATCCCTTCACGTTTTGGGCTCCATGTTTGCGAGGAGGTGCACATCTTGTACCAATGCGCAGCAAAGGTGAGCAGCAGCAAAATGCTGCAGTTAACTCCAGCAACACGTGTCGTATAAGCAATTCATGTTATTGTATTACACTTTGTAATGAGTAGTATTTTAAAGTATTGGATAACACCAGTATTCAAACCCAGTGACATCTGGGCCAAAAAAGGAATGTATCAATGCATTAACACATGCTGCCACAGTGTCAGTAAAGCAGCAGATGTAATTCATAGTCTCAGTACTGCACTATGCACAAACATGTATTTCTCGTGCAAACCTGCTACTCTACACTATGGAAATAGTTATATATACATCCATCTGTTGCTACTCCCCCCCCCCCCCCCCCTCCAAGCACTGCAACCCTGGTAACTCAGTACTTTTTTTTACACATATATCAACTACAGTACAAAATGTAATATCAAATGTTGTGTGCTATGCAATGCACATCAATTTAGTAACCTGCAGAACTACAACTGTTGACCCATATGCCTAAAAACACTTACCTGCAAGGCTAGGGAAGGAGTCATCATGGACCATATCCACAGGGACATGGGTGACCTTCAGCACACTTGACCCTACCTATTTTGTTTTTGTCAAGGGTAGATCTTGCTTATTGAACGTTGTGGACTTATTGGATACTGACCCCGTAGACCTGGATGAGGGATAACAGGACATACCACCTATGTTGACTTATCCAAGGCCTTTGACACTATCCTCCATTTATGTGTCATAGTGAAGGTCTCCCAAAGGTGGAATTAAGTCCTAAAGTGGTACAGGGAAAGGCAAATGGCTCACTGACATAACACACGCTCTCAGTTAGGGACTGCACCTCCACCAGTAGCTAGTTATTAGAATACTACAAGTATCTGTGCTGGGCCCTCAACTGTTGGCTGTTTGCAATGGTAGATGGTCTGTGGTTTGCAGGTCTGAATGCACTAATAGTTCCCCAATGATGGTAACATATTACAGAAGGAACTGCCACACAGAAATGATTGGTGCCAGACTCATGGACTTGACCTTAAAGCATACAATGGCTCATTGTTCCCTTTGGCAATGAAGCACCCCTGTTAATTATGATATGCATAGTATGCCTCTAAGCTCAAACAGTGTTGTGAAACTTGGGAACACATGTTGATAACAGTCTATAGTGTCATCAGTATGTGTCCGTAGTGGTGACGCACACATTCTGCATTGCACACATCATACGTGTTGACATCACATCCAAGACAAGGTTGGTCCTACCTCTGCTGTACTCTACCCCTACCAGACCACTAAATGAGTACAATGCTGTCTTCTGTCTGTACCTCACCAGCCACCTGCAAGAATTAGAGTAAATGCAGGGTTGTGCCTGGGAGACTCCAGGGCCTCCAAACATGACATGCATGGAAAGACTGAAAGACCTGTCAGTGTACTCAGTATCATGCAGACTGCTGAGAGGTGACCTATGCCTGCCCTACAGAGCAATCTCAGACCCTGTCGTACTGGAAATGCTGCACACCTGCAAATCAAATGGGCCAAGAATAACTTGGACCAGGGTTCTCAACCTAGCCTGTGACATAAACAGAACATACTGGAGAAACCGATATACCCACCAATGACACACTCATCTGTAATCGGCTCCCGCTGCATGTGAATCAGTGCTCCTCCATGACTGTGTCACTGCTGGGGTTGCCACCTATGTTCCTCATGAGCAAGGCCCACTTGGTGCTGCTCACAAAATCTCTCTGCTAACAACAACCACCCAACTATGCTCAATAAGGGTACTTGTGTTTTTACACAGCTTGGCTTTTAAACACCGTAGGGCCATTAGGCTAGTAGCCTGATGTGTACATATGAAGCTACAAGCCTGTGCAGGTCGTCTGACATTTTGTCTCCCACATGGCCTGTTGATGTCATCTACTGTAAGTTCACCTGCAGTCTTGTAAAAGTCATGCTTGTGCAGTGGCACTTGCATAATGTACTGAGTTCTGTAGTCTGTATACTTGGCTAGGGGTTCTGTTCTCACTGCAGTTGTGTGTGTGTATGTCTGAGCTGTTGCTTGACATTACAGAGAGCATTTTATACCAGCATGTGGGACACTTTTATATTCTCTTCGATAGACACTGCTGATGTCCTCAGCTATATCAGATTTTTGGATATGGAGTACTCCCACCAGGTCAGGGTAAGAGACTGGATAGAGGCCAGGCAGAAGTCACTTCATCTTGTACAATAAGGATTACAGTGACATGGTTTTTAATCTATCCACATACATCATGGTATGGTTTGTAGGCCCTGTGCTGTATTGCTGAGAAAGCCCTGTGGTCTCTCCAGCTGCTACATATCTGGTGAGGTACATGAAAAAGAGAGTATTATACTCTGTTAGTGTTGTGATGAGGTTTGACTACAGTCCTGTCGTACAGTGGTGTTCAAAGTTCAGAGTGCTTTATGCATATGTTCCCAGTACTTGCATCTCTGGTTTTCTGCATAGCAGGACTGTTGTCAATGCTGTCATTAACATGGAGTTCCACTTTTCAGATGGACAACATTACAAACACACATTTCTGCATTTATATGTAGATTGTGTGCCTTTGTCACTATTCAGTTATGTGTGTTAGCTTCTCCTGAACTATGTCTCCATTGGTGGACTCTGATTACACACAATATGCAGGAATTAGCAAACTTGGTAAGCGAAAGGCCATATACTTTAGCCTGAACTGCTGAGAAATAGAGTTCAATCCATGAAGGACCAAGCACAGATCCTTGGGGTTTGCCAGTGGTGACAGCTGTACTGATAGTTGGTTCACCAGCTTTCATATGATGTGTTCCGTCAGTGAGCCAATTGATTACTCGTCACGTGAAGTAAGGGTTAATACGCAGCTTGGAGATTTTCTCTGTGATACCTGCATGAGGGATTGTGTTGAAACCCCAGCCCAGATCACGATAGTCAGTATGCACTCTTACCTTCATCCAGGCATATCATATGGAATCAGTGGGATGTGACAATATCACAGATCACCTATGGTGTGACTTGGCACATACACCTTCCTGATACCGTTAATACACAGTTAAACGCACTCTCCACACGGCCTGAGTTCCCATACAAGGGTGTACATCAACATGCATCCACCTGAGTCTGGGGACAGCACTTGATGCTTGCATGTACAGAGATATCCTGACTCCTCTTGACTGTGAGCTAGACCAACATGTCATTACGGACCTCTTCTAAATGTACAGTAGTAATTTTCCAGGTATGTGCAAAAGGCCTGTGAGTTGTTAATGCTTTTGTCTGTGCATTGCAGTAAGATTGTTTGCAGCTACAGAATTGCATTCCAGAATGTCATAGAATCCTGTTTGCCAAGAAGCTGTTGATACCTGATGGAGCTATGGCAGTCTGCAGTTCTGAACTAGCCCCTGGCACATGGCCATGTCTGATGCACATCTGACTTGCTGGTCAGGCATAACAGTGCAGTGCATTTGGAGCTGTGGCATAATATGCCTTTCTTGCCTGCCTCCTCAAACATCAAAATGCTGCTATAAAGATTCATAGGTGTTTACTAGACTGATAACCACAAGAGCCTTTTTAAGCCTAGCCATGCAGCCCATATCTCTGACAAGCTGTGATACCCTTCATAAGTGTAAGCAGAGGCTTGGGAGATGAAACCTTTACAAGCAGGGGCCTGGGAGACTAGCCATTTACAGGCTGCCTCTGTCCATTAGAGACATAGGTGCCTAACCAGGGATGAATTTCCTGTTCCCCATCCAGTTGTCCAAGTTGCACTTGAATTGGAAAAACAAGCAAAAAACTGCAGCACAGATTATAAATAACTCTGCTTCACATGGATGGGGAGTCTGTTCCAGAGATGGGGTAGTCTCTGGGATACATACCTCTTTCTCCAGCAGGTCCTGTTTGTATCACAGGCAAGGTTTAAGTCTTTAGAACAGGTAATTCTGGTGCTGTTTATTTTGTGGATATGCAGGAGGTCCATCAGAGTGTTGTCTGACAATTCCTTGTATGCCAGGCATAGATCTCCCCTAATCAGCCTGTAAGAGACAGAATATAGGGATAAGACATTGAGGCAGTCTGCATAGGACATGATACTTACGCCCCATATTCTTTCAGTGAGGAACCTCTGTGAACGTTCCGATTGTTGGATATGCCTGGTCAGGTGCATACCAAAGGGGGCATTGTACTCAATGATAAGTTTGATGAATGCCGAATATAGTTGGAACATTGACTTCCTTAGACTTAGGTGCCATACTTTTGTTTATTCTTTTAATTTGTGAGCGTTTCTTGTTCTTTTGTAACACGTTCTCTTGCAATGAGCCCTCTAGTTTGTGGGCTTGGTATGCCGACTGAAGTTCTACAGATAAACTGTGCCTTGCATCAAGTTTATAGATTATTTTGCTACAAGTGTTAATACATTCAGACATACATATTTCTTAGAGACTTGCTAAATATTTATTGTGATGGTTTTTCAATATAATATTTGTTCAAGTGAAGAGTTCTTGTTCAGGCAATGATGAAGTCTTGTCTTTATTTTTGTCTTAACTGCCATACCTATTAGGTTACGGTCATATTTCTTGATATTTCTTAGCTGATTTTTGAAAGCTGTTTGTTTATTCATTTCACGTTGTGTACGCTTCTCATTTTTGTTTTTGTTTTTTTTAGACTGTGTAAATTAAACAGCTTTGAAATTGTTTATGTGCCTATTGACATAGAGACAGCAGCTCAGCATTTATGTTTTAGCTGCAGAACCGCTGACAACGTGTTTGGATGCTTGTCTTGCACTCTACTGTTTAACATACTGTTGTGGGCTGGTGGTGTCTGCATTTGTTGAAGCTGTTTGCATCTTTGTGGTTTTGCCATTCATCTGAATGGTGTTGATGTGCACTGAAAATGTGTCAGTGTTGCCAATCTGTTGCTGCTTGTATGTCTCAGTCTGAAGGTTTATTTCTGTATCTTAAGTCCCATGACACTCTTGTCCATGACTGGAACTAACTGGAATAACCTCCATTATAATTATTAAGAATTTGAACACACTGAACAAAAATGGCAACATTAAGATAGTTCACGTAAAACAGTAATATGTAAACATTGTGGCATGGGTTAAAAACTTTCATTGAAGTTCATTCTGGTCTTTCAGAACCAAAAGTGCTTGATCTCATCTCCAGGGTTCCTGTAGACACGTCAAGCACAAGGAGTCAGCAGCACAGCAAGAAGTTCCATTGGTGGAACAAACTTCAATCCCTGCCCGTGGAAAAGCCTACCCACCTTCCCAGGTCCCATACTACATTCTTGTAAGATCATACATTAATGTTGTGGTCCAGCTGTGTGCTGTTTTCCCGAATATTGTTAATTGCTTTGTCATTATCTGTCTCTGTGTGTCCTCATTGTTAAGGATACATTCATGGTATGCATTAGTCTTCAGTGGATGCAGTTGCTACCTTTTGCAAGTTGGCATCCAGTATGTATGGATCCACTGCATGTTTTTCGGTACCTTCAGATGTAATTCACTGACCAGACTTAAGATTAGTGCCCTACAAAGGGAAAAACAAATCACTCTACTGAAATCTACTGTTTGATCTCCAGTGGATCAATAATGCTAAAGTTTGACCTTTTTATTGCAGGCAGTGTTTATCAAACCGATGTGAAGCCTTTAACTTTGTGTTATCTGCATGTTACTTAAGTTGAACACTTCCCACAATATCTGTAACTGCATAGAAAACGCCTGGTGTAATTTAGCTGTGCTGAATGAGAGCAGTTTTCCTGTACTTTGTCCTTTTCTAGTCGTCTTGAACTCTACCCCTTGCAGTAGCCATGAACATGCTTTGCTAACTGTGACTATGATTTTATTCCACACTGCATTCTAGTGTACATCTAGTGTTCTTACTGTGGACTTTCTGGTAAGGTACTCCATTCAGTATATTACATGTTCCCACTTGGATGGCGTAACATGGTGCTAGCCATGCATAATTCATGCTGCAACTTAGCGAAACGTTACAAGAATTTTGCCCTTGCCCTTCTAAGCAGCAAAAAGAGATAGCAGGGATCAAGTTCCGTGTTGTATAGGAGCATGTATTCTACTTTTTAGACTTACAAATGCAGTCGAGCCCAGCCATGCATCAGCCTTTCTGGAGGCCAGGAAAGTGCATCAGGCATACCAGCTTAAACTTTTGCATCCTAATGACTATGACTGCGCATGGCTCAACTTATCTGAGATCTGGGTAAAATAAGTCATGCCAAATAGCTACACTCTTTTTATAAGGCTGGAGTCTCCGTCAAGGACAGTGATAGACTACAAAGGGCTGTGGTGAAGTTGATTATCTGATTAATATGTTGGCCATAATTGTGAATTCTTTCCAACCCCCCCCGCCTTACTTAAGTAGAATGTTTTTACATTGTTATATTCTACTGAAGCCACTGAGTTTTCCAATACAGGGGATAAAAAAGTGCTAAACTTTGTAGAAGCAAACTAACCCCTCAAACACAAAAATGCAATTTAAGTGTAACCAGTATTTGGATTATTAGGAGATTCTTTTCCTTCTGATTTGCAGTTAAACATAGTCATTGAGCACTTTGATTCTTCTTGTTTGTGATGCCATATACAATTAAACATGAGTAGTTAACCGACAGTTTAAGTACACAGCTTTTTGAGACTTGATTGAGCCCTGTGACTTTCTTGGGTTGGGGTTGGTGGATTTAACTCTCCATTTAAGGAATACCCGGAGTACTTTTTGGAGAAGGGCACTTGAAAGTCTGGTGTGTCTACTCTTAGTCATGGCTGACCCTGTTAGTTGCTATGCCCTTGATGACATGGTTCTCATGTAATGGTTAAAGTCCTAATCATGATTCTGAGTGTGAAGTGTCAAAATCTTTATGGAATATTTTTTTGCTTCGTCTTGCATGACATGCATTCATGTGGGACTGACAGTGCACTTGGTTACTTGCATATTTCTTGTTGAAACTGTTGGCTAATGGTACTGTGTCTGATTGCTTCTGATGACTGTTGACTCCTACAGCTTCAGCTTCCTTCTGTATTTTCTAATATAATATAGAGAAAGAAGACCTAAGAATACTTCCTTGGATGGCTGAGGAGGTTTGGGTTCTGTACGGGAGGAGAGGGTGAGAGGATGTTTTTTGCTTGTTACGACTTTAGCTCCCTTGGGGGAATCTAGTATAACTAGGGTAAGAGAGAAGCAGCAGCAGATTTGACGGACTCTGGTTTTGCTGTGGAATTCTCTACTTGCATAAAGGCCATGATGGGATGGAAAGCATGAAGAACCTGGGCAACTTTCGCTCAGCTTTCAGGTGTGTCTGTTGCAGAAAACTTGAGTCAGTATTTCTTTGGAGCAAGCATTGTCCCATTTCCACCATAAGTTCTTAGTTGTTTGCGCACTCCTTTCAGTCTAAAATGTTGCATGTTCTTTTGGTGAACAGCCTTTCGGCTGCTGTAGCTGCAGTAGCAAACCATGTTATAGCCACTCTTGACAAAGGTTACTTTGCTGAGACAGTGTTTCTCAGCTTT
>NC_056731.1:1394018763-1394273003 GCF_019279795.1 Protopterus annectens
CTGAAACACCCAGGTAGGAGAGCTGTAGGCCACAGGGCCCTGACAGAGCAACAGTGAGTCTTCCTTTCACCTCCCCACACTTCCACCCTCTCTAGAAAACCTAGGAGGAAGATTAGGAGGAACCAAGGAAGGCTTTCCCAGTTCAAAGAATATCAGTCCCTCATTACTTCAGACAAGTGGGTTCTGAATTTTATCTCGTGGTTACAGGCTCACTTTCAGGTTACGCGGATGTTCAAGAAATCAAAGCACAGAGGCCCTTTCTCAAATTTTTATTTTATTTTACATTTGTTGACTGGGCTAGTCCAGCTGGATATATGTCCATTTCCAGTGGAGTCTGGGAGAAAAGCTCCACAAATAACAACCAAATAGGACAAGATATTTACAGTAGAAATTGGTACATTACAAAACCTTATAACATATTACATACCTAGGATTTTATATTCTGTGTTCCAGTAGGGAAAAAAAAAACTGATGTAAAAATAACCTAGATACAACAGTAGTTTGAGTTAATAAAGGAAATTATATCTAAGAGATATTATAGATACTAAGGTCACACAAAAACCAAAAAGAATAAACACTAGTGTTAAATAGGTAGAGTTTACAAAAGCAAAAAAACAAGGATACAGTTATAGTGTTCATTCTCACAGGAGTTGTGGTCTTATATGAAAACGATTGGTCATTCAATAGTATATATATATTTACATGAGAAAAACCCTCAGAATGGTCAAGCACACTTCAGTGCGTAAACACAAGATCCTGTTCATAAGAGGCTAGGAATCAAGGGAGCCTAGATAAGGGTATGGTGATTAGTCTGGGTTATCACAGGGGTATAGCCAGTGTGATTTGAGGTAGGGTTTGAGCTTGCTTTTAAATAGGTTAACTGAGTGATATTGAGGTTAGTTGACTTGGGAGGCTGTTCCAGGCTTTACCTACTGTATTAGAGAACAGGGTGTCACCAGCTGAGTTGTTGATTTAGATATATGTACAAGAAGTTTTATTAGATGAGCGTAGGGTTTTGAGATTGTTATAGGGTATAGCTAGGGATGTAAGTATGAGTGTATTCTGAGGTAGATATAGAATCTTATGGACAACTATTGGTTGACTGAAAAGTATTAGATTGCAACTCTAACCGTCCAAGATGATTCAGGTTGATACAGTGATGAGTTCTATAGGAGGACCCAGCTGCAAATCTGGCAATATTGTTGTAGGATGATGACAGTTTACCGGATTACTCCATATTTTGCATAGATAGGGAGGCATAGAGCAAGGTAGAGATAAGGTGGGTGCGAGCAATGATGACCCTGGCTAGAGGAGTTAGGGTTTGATTCTATAGAGGGAACCTAGTTTCTTATTTACTGTTTTTATGGTGTTATTAATGTGAGGTTTAAAAGACAAGTTATTGTCTATTAGTACTCAGAGTAGTTTGGTGGTATAGTAAAGTTAAGTGGGGAGGTTCTGCGAGTGGGGGTGAATAGTAGCATTTTAGGTTTTTTTTGGGTTTAAGATGAGACACATTTGTAGGAGCCAGTTTTCACTGTGCTAAAGGTCTTTGCTAGTGACTGAAGTTCTGATTGAGAAGTAGCAGAGCATACGAGTGTGGAGTCATCTGCATATTGGATACAGTCAGCTTGTGGAATTACAGAATGGAGGTCATTTGTAAAGATGGAGAAGAGTAAAGGACCCAATATGGATCCTTGAGGGATGCCTAGGGCTACTGGGAGGTGGGAAGATAAAGTATTATCCCATAGTACAGCCTGTCGCCTATTATTTAGGTATGATTGGAACCACTGTATAGTAAGGGCATCCAATGACATGTTTTTGAGTGTGTCTATGAGGAGGTGGTGGTTAACCATGTCAAATGCTTTTGACAGGTCGATATATATATATATATATATATATATATATATATGTATATGTATATATGTATATATAATAATAATAATATATATATGTATATATATATATATATATGTATATATATATATGTATATATAATAATCAATGACAATAATAATCAACGTATGTATGTGTGTGTGTATGTGATATTATAATAATATTAATATATATGTATGCTATGTATATGTGTATATATGTGTATATATGTATGTGTGTATATGTAATATGTGTGTTATTATGTATAATATATGTATGTATATATATGTATATGTATATGTATATATATATATGTATATATATATGTATATATGTATGTGTGTGTAATATGTACATATATATATGTGTGTATATATTTAATATATATATATATAATATATATATTTAATATATATATATATGTGTATATATGTATATATATATGTATGTATATAATATATATATATATATATATATATATATATATACACACACATGTGTATATATATATATATATATATATATATATATATATATACATATATATATATATATATATATATATATATATATATATATATATATATATATATATGTGTGTATATAAATATATATATATGTGTATATATATATATATATATATATATATATGTATGTATATATATATATATATATATATATATATATATATATATATATATATATATGTATATGTGTGTGTGTGTATACTTGTTGTTCACAGGTTACCTGGAATCTTGAGAATTTCCTCTGATAATCTTGTCACATTACTTCTTTGTTCCTTAGAAAACTTTGTCAGAGTGTTTTTAGTTTTGGGAGCCAAAAGTGTGGAATACAAGTCAGGAATGCACCCACTTTTTAATCTGAGTGGGAGACGCAGGAATACCCATAATCTAAAAAGACTATTAGAGAGTTCCTTGACCTCCCAAAATACAAACCTTTGGTTATTCCTCCTGTATTGGAGGTGGTAGAGGATGTTTTTATGGATTCTTCTCTGAATCTGGACAGGTTTTACAGGGTGCTGGAGTCTCATAAATACCTCTTCAAAAATTCCTCTGCTGATCCACATGTCACTCAGGACCCAAGAGAGCAAGAGCCAGCTCTTCAAATAGCCATTTACCTGCTGACAAAGAAAGCAGGGCCCCTGATAGGTTTGGTTAAAAAAAAAAGTTTACACGTCTGATACTCTAGCCATGCCAGTTTCATATGATCAAATACCAGCAAACTATTTTAGATCAGATGAAGCAAAACATGTCTTCCCTGGAGGACAGGAATATTTCCAATTAATTGCTGGACGTTTGCCATTCCATCTCCCAGGTGGCTAGACATTCATTACACTGCGGCTGTGATGTTATGGAGGCCTCCAACTGAGCTGCTGTATCTGGCTCTGATATTAAAAGACATGCTTGGCTTAGGGAACAGACCCTGCCAGACCATGTCAAATCCAAAGTTTTGGATGCACCCTTAGATAAGGACTTCCTCTTTGGGCCAAAAGCTGAGGCTTTGCTCCAAAAAGATGGAAGATAAAGCAAAATCTATGCAGACTGTCAAGGACTTCCTCCAGATTTCTTCTCCTAGGTTTAGTAGTAATTTTTGCCCTAAACACTGGGCCTTTCCCTTACAGTCAAAAAACCAGGCAAAGGAAACCCCAGAGGGAAAGGCCTCAAAGGCAACATGAATCACAAAACCCCATGTAGTGGACCTCTGAAACACCCAGGTAGGAGAGCTGTAGGCCACAGGGCCCTGACAGAGAGCAACAGTGAGTCTTCCTTTCACCTCCCCACACTTCCACCCTCTCTAGAAAACCTAGGAGGAAGATTAGGAGGAACCAAGGAAGGCTTTCCCAGTTCAATGAATATCAGTCCCTCGTTACTTCAGACAAGTGGGTTCTGAATTTTATCTCGTGGTTACAGGCTCACTTTCAGGTTACGCGGATGTTCAAGAAATCAAAGCACAGAGGCCCTTTCTCAAATTTTTATTTTACATTTGTTGACTGGGCTAGTCCAGCTGGATATATGTCCATTTCCAGTGGAGGCCTGGGGAGAAAAGCTCCACAAATAACAACCAAATAGGACAAGATATTTACAGTAGAAATTGGTACATTACAAAACTTTATAACATGTTACATACCTAGGATTTTATATTCTGTATTCCAGTAGGGAAAAAAAAACTGATGTAAAAATAACCTAGATACAACAGTAGTTTGAGTTAATAAAGGAAATTATATCTAAGAGATATTATAGATACTAAGGTCACACAAAAACCAAAAAGAATAAACACTAGTGTTAAATAGGTAGAGTCTACAAAAGCAAAAAAACAAGGATACAGTTATAGTGTTCATTCTCACAGGAGTTGTGGTCTTATATGAAAACGATTGGTCATTCAATAGTATATATATATTTACATGAGAAAAATCCTCAGAATGGTCAAGCACACTTCAGTGCGTAAACACAAGATCCTGTTCATAAGAGGCTAGGAATCAAGGGAGCCTAGATAAGGGTATGGTGATTAGTCTGGGTTATCACAGGGGTATAGCCAGTGTGATTTGAGGTAGGGTTTGAGCTTGCTTTTAAATAGGTTAACTGAGGATATTGAGGTTAGTTGACTTGGGAGGCTGTTCCAGGCTTTACCTACTGTATTAGAGAACAGGGTGTCACCAGCTGAGTTGTTGGATTTAGATATATGTACAAGAAGTTTTATTAGATGAGCGTAGGGTTTTGAGATTGTTATAGGGGATAGCTAGGGATGTAAGTATGGGTGTATTCTGAGGTAGATATAGAATCTTATGGACAACTATTGGTTGACTGAAAAGTATTAGATTTGGCAACTCTAACCATCCAAGATGATTCAGGTTGATACAGTGATGAGTTCTATAGGAGGACCCAGCTGCAAATCTGGCAATATTGTTGTAGGATGATGACAGTTTACTCGGATTACTTCTCCATATTTTGGTATAGATAGGGAGGCATAGAGCAAGGTAGAGATAAGGTGGGTGCGAGCAATGATGACCCTGGCTAGAGGAGTTAGGGTTTGATTCTATAGAGGGAACCTAGTTTCTTATTTACTGTTTTTATGGTGTTATTAATGTGAGGTTTAAAAGACAAGTTATTGTCTATTAGTACTCAGAGTAGTTTGGTGGTATAGTAAAGTTAAGTGGGGAGGTTCTGCGAGTGGGGGTGAATAGTAGCATTTTAGGTTTTTTTTGGGTTTAAGATGAGACACATTTGTAGGAGCCAGTTTTCGACTGTGCTAAAGGTCTTTTGGGTTAGTGACTGAAGTTCTGATTGAGAAGTAGCAGAGCATATGAGTGTGGAGTCATCTGCGTATTGGATACAGTCAGCTTGTGGAATTACAGAATGGAGGTCATTTGTAAAGATGGAGAAGAGTAAAGGACCCAATATGGATCCTTGAGGGACGCCTAGGGCTACTGGGAGGTGGGAAGATAAAGTATTATCCCATAGTACAGCCTGTCGCCTATTATTTATGTATGATTGGAACCACTGTATAGTAAGGGCATCCAATGACATGTTTTTGAGTGTGTCTATGAGGAGGTGGTGGTTAACCATGTCAAATGCTTTTGACAGGTCGATAAAAAGAGCTGAGGCTAGAGTATCATTATTACGTTTACTGTTAATGTGGTTAGTGAAGGATAAGAGAGCAGAGGTGGTGCTATGAAATGGTCTAAAGCCATGTTGGCAGGGTGCTAGTAAATTGTGATCAAGTAGGTAGGTTAACAGTTTTAAATGAATACATTTCTCCATTTTTTTTGCCAAAAGAAATAGTATGGCTATGGGCCTGTAATTGGTGAACTCCTTGGAGTTACCACCACTGTGCAGGGGGATAATGTGAGAGACTTTAAAGATTAAGGGGATAGTTCCTTCAGAATGAGGATGGATATAGGGTAGGCTATGACTTTAGCAGCTTTTTGCAGATATTCTGCAGGTAGTAGATGTGCAAAGAGTGTGGTGAGTTTAAGTTTCTGGATGAGGTTAAAGGTGAGCGACGTGGGCACTGGCAGAAAATGAAATGGAGGAGGATTACTGATGGAGGTTGTGGTAGAGCATGAGGTGCTAGGGGATAGCTGGTTGGCTAGGGATTGTATGGTTTCAGTGAAAAATGTGTTAAATGCATCGGCTATTTGGATGGGATTGTTGTGATCAGAGCCAGAGGGAGTGGGAGTGCTTGAGCGCCCAGGGTGTAGGAGGTTATTGATGCCCAGCCAGAATTTTTGAGGATTATTTTGGTTGGTTTGTTGAAGTTGGTAGTAATGGTTTCTTTTATCAGCTAATGTGACGTTTTTTGTTTCGTTTCTTAGCTGTCTGAATTGTAAGTGATCTGAGGAGCTTTTTGTTTAACGCCATTTGGCCCATTGTTTTTCTTTGGACGATTTTTTGTTTGGTAGTTTTGGTGAGCCATGGTGCTGGTTTAGTTCTGATTCTAACTTTACGTAATTGGACAGGTCAGTCTAAAATGGAAAGAATTGGGCATGGCAGTCTAAAATGGAAAGAAATTTCGAATTAAAGTATTTCACTGCATTATCTAATGGGAGATGTTTCAGGGGTGACCAGTCACAGGTGCTTAGTTCAGTTTGAAAGTGAGCAGGGTTAAAGTTTTTGTTAGTGCGAATAGTTCTGCAGATGGTTGAGTTTGGAACTTCAGTTTTAGATCTGATTAGATAGATAAGCAAGTGGTCACTTATGTCCTCTGGGAGGTTGCCTGTTTTATAGTTTTGTTGGGGAGTATTAGTGAGTATCCAGTCAAGGGTACTTGTTTTGTTGTTAGGTTTATTGGTACGGGTAGGGGATGTTATAGTTTGGGTAAAACCATATAGGTTGGTATGAGTAGAATGCTGCTCAGATATACAGGAGTTCCAGTTTATGTTAAGTCTCCAAGTATAATGGTTTCTTGGGAGTAGTTGCTTGACAGCCAGCTGAGGATAGCCTCTAATGTGTTGATGTTATTGCCTGGGGGAAGATAGACACAGATTAGATATATGGCTTTACTTTTGTTAAGCTAATCTTAGTAGAATATCTGCATTGTTGGAAAGTGGAGGTTTGGGGTCTAGCAAGGTGACTTGCAATCCATTCTTATAAAGTATGGCTACGCCTTCATCTTTCTTAGTCTTACAGTCACGTCTCAGGGTATTGTAGCCAGGGGGTAGAACTGCACTGTCTTGTATTGATGGATTAAGCCATGTTTCAGACAGACAGAGTATGCCAAAAGAATGTACAACTGAGACTAAATTACTTAGGGTACAAATTGATAATAAACTCAAATTCAACTACCACCTACAACTTAATATCAAAAAAACACATCAAAAATTAGGTATGCTGTACTGACAAAATCGCTATCTCACACCATCCACCAAAATCACTCTCGCTACCTCATTTCTTATCCCCTCCCTTCTCTATGGAGCTCCACTAACTAACCTTCAATCCTCCCTTAAAACTCAACTCTCCACATGCTACAACAAAATAGCTAAATTCGCTACTAGCCACAAGTCCTCTAGTCACCACTGCTCTTCCTCCACAAACTAAAATGGCTAGAACTATCCAACCATCTAACTCTTGCACATGAACTCATTTTCAACCCCTCACTTTGTCCATCCCTATTCTCTACTTTTAAAATGCATCTACCTAACCGAACACCAAGATCTAACAACCAAAATCTAATAGAATTATACAAACCAAGTCGTCCCTCTGGGAAAAAACTCCTATCCTACAGTCTAGCTCGTCTATGGAACTCTCTCCCACCACTCATTCGTACCATCTCCAATCACTCTACATTCAAAAAAATCTCTTCACTCTTACCTTTTATCCCAGTGGGAATGCTCCTGTTCTCACCTTTTATCCCAGTGGGAATGCTCCTGTTCTTACCTTTTATCCCAGTGGGAATGCTCCTGTTCTCTCCCAACATAATCTACACAACTAAACATTGTCCACCTCTCTGGTCACATCCATCCTACCTCTCCTACCACAATCTCTCTCAGCTTGTACTAACATTTCTCTTAAGCTTGTACTAACTTGCACTCTCTCTAAATTGTACCTTTATATACTAGAACTCTTGTCTCACTAAATTGTATCACTTGTAAATTTTTATATCTTAACCAAAAGCCTATTTTAACCTGGTTTCTAGAACTACTCTTGCTTGTTGTTCACTTGTAAACTTTGTAATCTATATATATGTATAACCTAGTGTAACTTGTTTACTGTAAACTTTGTAATTTTTAATGTATAACCTAGTGTAACTTGTTACTGAAGCTTTTCTCCCCAGGACTCCATTGAAAACGGGTTCATCTTGGCCCAATGGACTATCCTGGTAAACCAACTGCAAATAAATAAATAAATAAAAATAAATAAATTAAATCTATAAGGGCATGCAGGTGAGCAACTTTATTATTGATACTACGAATGTTAAGATGAGCTATCAGGAGAGAGTTGGGGGGGATTGGTAAGCGTGTGTGTGATAGTAGGAGTTGGTGTGTCAGGCTGTGTAGCTGTGATTGTGGTAGGACCAGGGTCTGGGTGTATATCACCATCTAAAAGGGAGTGGACCTGTACTTTTAGGATGAGTTGCAAAAGTTTAAAAATTGGTTCTTGGTTTTTCTAGCTATTGGGTTAAAATGAGAGATGTGAGTGAGTCTTGAGCACAGGGCTCAGTAGAACCATTACCAGAAAACCAAATAGTGAAGGGTTTCTACTCCAGGTTCCCAGAAATGAAGGCTCTTGGTGCCCTGTTCTAGACCTGTCCACCCTTAATTGGTCCCTGCTGGTACCAAAATTCAAAATGTTGACTCTGCAAAAACGTCTTCCCATGATAGCCTCTCAAGCCTTACTGGTCACCTTGGACCTAAAAGATCCTTAATTGCACATTCATGTAAAAATCTTGCAGAAGTTTTCTGTGTTTTAGAGCAGGTACCATTCACTTTTAATTCTCTGCACTGCTTTTTGGCTTGTCTGCTGCACCCAGGAACTTCACAAAGTGTTTAGCCCCCAGAACAAGAGGGATCCAAATTTACCCCTATCTAGTAGACTACCTCATTCAAGCCACAAGTTGGTCAAAGCTCCTCAAGGATCTGGCCTTTTCTCAGTATTTCCACACCTCCTTGGGGTTCACAATAAATCTTTGCAGGTCCAGCATAAACCCATCCACCAAGATAGTTTTCCTGGGGGCTCATCTGGATTCCTCCCTTCAAAAAGCCTTCCTTCCTCAAGAAAAGGTCTGCTTCCTGACTCAATACTTCCAAAACATTATGTGGAGACAGTGCCTCTCAGCAAGGGAATTCCTCAGAGCATTAGGCTACATGGTATCTTTTATCCTCATGATCCCTCCGGCCAGGTTACACATGAGGAAGCTCCAATGGTACCTCAAGAATCTGTGGTGCCAGCACTCTGAGTCCCCACAGATACTTCAGAGTCAGTCTGGAGTGCTCATTTCCAACACCTACAATCCCAAGGCAGATAGGAAATTCAGTTCAGAAACCAGCACATAAATTGAAAAGGACTGATGGCAGTTCAGGGGAGCCTAGTAGCTTTCAGAGAAAAAAAAAGGAAACTAGGGGTCCTGCTAGTCAACCGACAACACAGTCACGTGGTACATAAAAAAGGAGACACTTGCTCTTTTTATCCTCTGTCAACTAGCTATGCAGGTCTGGGAGACAGCTCACTCTCTGGGATTGCACCTCATGGTGTAATACCTTCCAGGTGCTCAAAACAGTCTAGCAGATCACCTCAGCAGAATGGGGATCCCCACAGATTAGGCCGCTTTGCCACTAAAGAACATGCTCAACTAAAAAGATTCTGCTCAATGAGCAAACTACCCACAACCAAGAGGGACAGATGCGTTCTCATTCCTTTGGAGCCATCTTTTCCTTTATGCGTTTCCCCCTCCGCTTCTTCCTGGGGTCCTCCTAAATATTGGGGAAGGGTCATTCTGCTGCACTGGTATCCTCTGCGACTAAGTTTAACCAACGAAAATCCATGACAGTTACCTCAGAGGTGACCTCCTGACTCAGGACAAAGGGAGGTTTGTGCATCCCATCTTGCAGACACTCACTCTGTCAGCCTGGATAATCCCCCAACATACTCCTCCTCTGAGCATACCCTAAGTAAACAGGTTCAAGACATTATCAAGGAGTCTAGAAGGCCTAGTGCAAGGAAATCCTACTCAGCAAAGTGGAGACGATTTTCCATTTGGTGTCAGCAGCAAGGCCTCAATCCTAACTCGGCCAGTATCTCTGCCATTTTAGATTACCTGGCTACCCTGGTTGAGAGAGTCCTATCCTTTTTCTTCCATCAAACTTCACGCCTCTGCCATTTCAGACCACAGCCCTATTCTTCCTATGTTTTCTAACCCTCTGCTGAAACAATTCCTTAGGGGAGTGATTCACATCAGACCTCCCAGGAGACCATGCGCACCTCTGTGGGACCTCAGTTTTGTTCTGGAAAAAATGACACTACCCTTCTTTGAACTGTCAGCTTCTGCTGAATTAAAATTACTAACTTGGAAGACTAACTTTTTACTGGTGATCATCTCCGCAAGGAGGGTCTCTGAGTTGCAAGTTCTCATGGCAGTGGAAACATTTCTCATATTCTACCCAGAAAGAGTATAACTCAGGACTAATCCGTCCTTTATGCCCAAGGTGGTCATGGACACATCCTTGAATCAAGCTATACACTTGGCCACAGTGTTCTCCAATCCTCAGAACTAGGAGGAGAGAATCTTTCACTCCTTGGATGTGCATAAACAGCTCCACTACTATCTTGACAGAACTAAATCTTTCAGAAAAATCAGACTAACTCTTTGTCCTTTGCCATCGGTTCGGAGGGGTTTTGAAACGGACCATCTCCAAGTGGATCTCTCACTGTATTTCCTTTCATTACAGCCATCATGGTAAAAAGCCACCTGAGGGTGTGTGGACTCACACTACTAGGGCCACTGCTATCTCTGCTGCCTTCCTGAAAGGGGTCTCTACGGAAGACATTTTTGAAAGCTGCTATCTGGTCATCTGTGCATATCTTTACCAAACACTACCACTTATCAGCCTTCAAGTCTAGAGCAGGATTTGCCACTGCCATCTGTCAGGGCATCCTCTCTTCCCCATAACCTTCCTTCCATCCTCATCTCGGCTTTGGAAATCATCCCACAAGTCAGGACTGCAACAGTGAAACACGAAGAACATAGTGCAGTTTTGTACGCTTTCCATAAATGTAGATATGTACGTGTATTCACTGCTGCAGTCTTCTTTCTCTCCCTCTTTCCCCTTTGCCTATAGTAGTAGTCTTCACTAACCAGAAGATCTTTGTACTCGAGCCGGCCAAGGGCTTCCACAGCAAGAAATCCCATAAGTCAAGACTGCAACAGTGACTACATTTTGAAAATCTACATTTACGGTAAGTGCACACAACTGTACTTTGTTGGAGAGGTTTGCTTCACAATATGTGGTCATGTATTTTTTCTTTTAATGCCAGCAGAGTAGAGTAAGATGTTCAGCAAGAAGTTCTCCCGTTCGATTCTCTGCTGGAGCGCTTTTTGTGTGGAGTCTGCATGTCCTCCCCGCGGTCGAGTGGCGTTCGAAAGATATGCGTGAATGGGTGTGCCTTCGTTGAAGGTAAGGCGTTGGGCTGGCAACTTGGCACTATAAAAATCTACTGCCAATCATTAGCAGACTGGAGTTTTGCTGTGGTGACCTCTGACCGGGAAAAGCCGAAAGAAGAAAAAAGGAAGAGTAGAGTAAGATGTTTTGCTTGTGTGCTGTCAGACATGGCCATTATATATGGTGACGTCAGTGTGTTGAGTCGCTCATAAGCTCATTATTTCAAGGTAGTGTGAGGTGTTCAAGAAGAAAACTGTAATGAACAGATGTCTGTAGGTGAGGGTATTTGCACTTTTTAAATAGTATAGAACTGAGATCAACTGCTGAGCATTACATCGTTGAAGGGTTAGCTTACATATGTTGAATTGCAGTTTGTGTTTTACACTCCGCCTTTGCCCTCCTCCATGCCATTCTGTGTAGTACTATGTAGCACAGTCTCCAGTGACGTCGACGACTTTGGATTTTCTCCATTGAAAGCATTAACAGATGAACTGGAGTGTAGTGCTTGAACTGTAGTCTTTTTTTTTTCCCTTCAAATTGTTGTATCTGTGATTTTGGACCTCTCCTTTGTTTACCATCGGTTGATGTGTCCACTGTCAGGGTACCTAATATCCATAAGTCATACAACTGATGTGTATGTGATTCTGATGTTGGTGTTATGAATATCTATAACCCAGCCATGCAAAAAGACTCAATCTCAGATGACCCTTGCCCCACCATAACCTACTGTTATAGTACCATCCTGACAATCTATTTTTCTGGTGCCTGCCTTCTTCTAGTACATGTCATAAAAGTCTGTTATTACAGCCAGTCTGTTCCTGAGCATACAGGGACACGTCCTCCACCATTCTGATGTTTCCCTACCAAGATGAGGTTACTGCAGTAGGTTCATGAAGAATATTTGGGAACATTAGTGGCGATTCCTGTAGTGAGTGGCTACAGTGGTGGATTGGTTAGCATTGCCACCTCACAACAAGAAGTTCTCTGGTGCGATTCTCGGCAGATGTGCTTTCTGTGTGGAGTTTGCTGAACCCTGTGGTGGCATAGATTTCCTCCGGGTGCTTCATTTTCCGCCCACATCCCAAAGACATGCTGCAAGTGGACTGAATACTCTAAATTGGCCCTAGGTGTATGTGTGCTGTGCCTACTGTGGAAGGTTGGGTGCCAGGCTGGCAACTTGACACAGTAAAACTCCACTGCCAATAGTTCTTCAGACTGTTCTGATGTGGTGACCCCTAATTGGGAAAAGCCAAAAGGAGAAGTGGCCATTCCTGGAGTGCAGTGTTCTAGTTAGATGTATATGAGAAGAAAACAAAAATTGTGGATGAAGCAGTTGCAAAAGAATGAGAGTATGCCCTTTAGATAGCCTACCCTCAACCAGTGCCGGTATGCCCTTTAGATAGCCTACCCGCAACCAGTGCCTGACCACATGCATTTAAGGCCAATTCAGGGGTGCCACAATTGGACCTCAGCAGTCCCAGGGGGAAAAATTGCTATGATGATTTGGTTGGTAATGCAACTAGTTTCTTTGTTATTGGTAAAATGTAAAACTGGTGTTACTTTTGCTAAGACAACACAAAATAAGCTTTTAATGGGACAGAAATTGACTTTGTTTGCTGTATTCACAGCTGTAGTTTAAAATAGATGCAGTAGGTTATTCTCATCAGCTGCAAGCTGCATCTTTGTGAAATGAAAGTGTAAATTAAAAAGCCTGGTACACTATAACCCCTTCCCCACACTATAACCCATAAGTACAGGTTCTGGAAAACAGTCTGTATTATTCCGTCACATATTTAAATCTCACCAGCTTGGCTGTATTTGTTTCCAGGGCCCTTTCAGTACAACATGGGTAACCATCACATGAGCCCCCTTTGGTAAATGCAGACATTCCACTGGACTGCTGCCTCAGGCCTTGGACTTCGACAGTTTCTCTCTGTCCTACATATAGATCCACAGATGAGAGATCCAGACTGCTCTGCTCTGGATTTTCCAACAAATTTTCCATTTTGAATCTGCGTTCTCCTTAAATAGGTGCAGGTAACCACTCTGATCCATCCTCAGCTGGACACCAAGGCAAGCTGGTGTAAAGGGCCAGACCCTTCTGCCATGCTTTATTATCTCTTCTCCCATATTTGCCTTCCCAAAAGCACTTGTATCACTTTAAATACTCTCTATTTGGCATCACAGCCTTAATTCAGATACCAGACTGTCTCGCTCCTGTCTAGCTTTGCTTACCTGCTGGGCAGTTCCGTAATGGAGTCATTATAGTTTGTTACAGATGACCCTCTGACGATTTTGAACCCGCAAGCTGGAAGGTGTGTGGGCTGTGGAGAGACTGCCCACGTTGTCGTGGGTAGCACCTAGATGATGATTCACCCAGAAATGGAATGGCTGTAACTTAATGGCCGACTGGCACATCTTTTGCTGATGACTCCACTGGAGAATGGCACAATCTGTGCCCATGGAGAACGCGGCGCCCAATAGATAAATACTCCAGGGAATCAATGAACACTTGATGAGCAGTTTTTTTTTTTAAATCTATTTTTTGTGCTAAAATAGCTACCATGTCAAAATCTGAGGCATTTGTTTAGATGGTAAAGGGCTGGGAGAAATCAAGGTCATCAGAACCAGCTTGCCACAGAGCCGCTTGATTTCTCAAAAGTCTTCTTCGTCTCAGGGTTCCACCTGACTCACTCCAGCAACTTCCCTGTAGTGAGATTGATAAGAGGCCTGGTGGCAGGCAGCAGAATACATTTCTGGCAGTACCCTCCCAACCCTAGAAAGGCCCTCGCTTGATTATTTGCTTGAAGGATTGGCCACTCTTTATCTAACATTATTTGAGACTTTGTCAGCCCGCTTCTTGTCACATTTCAAAAGTACCTTACCTTGGTCATCTTGATCTTACACAAAGGGACATTAATAGTAAGCTGTGGCTGCTTCAGCAAACTAAGCAGTCCCTAGACCTTTAGGAAGCGAGTCCAAGTCTTTGAGTTGATGTAATTTCATACCGGTAGGCTGAAGTATAAGCCTGATGAGGTTTTTAATGCCTTCTTCAGTGAACTTGATGTCCCATCCGGTTTTGTAACCAAGGCACTAGAGTTGTTAGAGTCTCTAGTGGTCTCTCAAGATTATGAAATTAGGGGTAGTTGATATCCTTTTTCACAACTTGTTTTTGAGCCGGTGGCTGATCTTCTCTCATCAAACTCTTTCTAATTGGTGCTTAAAATTATTCTTCCTGGTAATTCTGAAACTGTATCTCTGTTCCTCAGGAAAAACTCCTGAACAGTATCTCTGTTCCTCAGGAAAAACACCTGAACATCCTTCTTTTTAGATTTACCTAATTTTATCCACTACAATTGGAGACTGAGGGTACACAGATGTTCATCGTGTTACCCTGCTGCAGTCATCACACTTGGGTTATCCTGCCGTCAGGCGATCCTGCAGTCGGCCTGAATTCCAAAGTCTTGGTCCGGCGTCGGTTGCTGTCGCTTCTTCCCTGACGTCAGTGCGCCAGCCAGGGGTATATAAGAGGCATCCGATGCCATTTTCTTCAGTCTTTCTTGCTGCGCGGTGCCCGAAGCAGAAGCCGTTCGCAAGTGCCGGTCAGCCGATACCTGAGATTTTCGAATTTCAGTCCGAAGTGTTCAATAAAGCTAAGTACCCCGTTGGGGAACCTTTTCTTGCCTCAGTCCGATGTCAGAAAAAGTTAACAATTGCATTTCTTGTGGGAAGCAAATACCTCATAAGGACTTCCATTCCTATTGTATTCCTTGCCTAGGCCCAGACCACGACGTCACAGGTTGTCGGTTTTGTGCTAGGTTTAATAAACTAACTATCAAATGCTGTTTTGACTTCGCACAACATTACTTTGGTAGGAAATTTAATTATATCATGCCGTCGGAGCAGCCGACAACCGGCATACATAAAAAACGCAAGGATAAGGACAGGCAGCCTAGGAACAAGCCACTGCTGGGCCTGTCACCGGTTTTCAGTGAGGCCCCTATGCAGCCCCTGACTACCGCAGAACTGGAACGCCAGACAGCTGCGGATTTTCAAGCGGAGTCTACTAGGCCGACACAGCCATCTTCCGACACCGGAGCAGAAGTAGACCCTGGTGCAGTGGAAACACTTTCGGTTGCAGAAGGTGTCTTCAGACCGACTACACTCACCATTAAATCTTATGCTAAGCTTAAAACTCCTTTAAAACCTAAAAAGACTGTACATCAGTCTACAGTTCAAGGCCCCATGCCTAAGAAACAGATGCTTAAGATGGCTGAAGATTTGATTACCCTAATCAGGGGTTCCCTTCCCCCTCCTGATAAGACCAAGACGAGAGGATTTTGCTTCCTCTGACCAGGTTTCAATTTCCTCAGATTCTTCTGAGGAACAGGATTACACTTTTCCACCTTATGAAGACTCTGATGCTGAAGACTGTATTCCCTCAGCATCTCCCCCTGAAGACTACTCCTTTGGAGAAACTTTACATACCATGAGGGAACATTTCCACTGGGAAGGCCAGGACTACTCTGATTCTAAGAAAAGGTTCCGAGAGTTCCTTTTACTACCCCAGCACAGACCTCTTGCTATCCCTCCAGTTTTAGATATTGTGGATGATGTTTACTTGGAGTCTAGTTTAAATCCAGACTCTCTATCTCCTGCTCCAGCCAAACCAGACAGATATTGCAGAGTACCTGACTCACACAAATTCCTTTATAAAAGCCCTGTGGCTGACCCAGAAACGATTTCCCAGGGTCCTAAGGGAGCTAAAGCTTCTATGGCTAAAAATCCTGTGCCCTCTGAAATGGATTCCAGAGCCCTAGATAGATGGGGAAAGAAAATATACACCTCAGCAACTCTGGCTATGAGAGCATTAAATTGTCAGTTTCATATGCTGAAATATCAGCAGTTCCTAATGTCTCAATTAAAACAAAAAATGAGCACACATACTGAACAGTCTGAATTCAAGGAAATGCAGGATCTGTTGCATGCAGCTGAACAGGTGGGTAAACATACTTTACAATGCGGATTTGATTCATTGGAAGCTTCCCGTAGAGCAACTGTTACTGGCTCTTTCATACGTAGACATGCTTGGTTAAAAGAACAAAACCCTTCCTGATCATGTTAAAGCAAAATTATTGGATGCACCTTTACAGCAGGATGTATTATTTGGTGTCAAAGCAGAAGAGGTTTTAAAGAAAATGGAGGATAAGGCAAAGTCTATGCAGATGGTCAAGGATTTTTTCGCAGGTTCAACCCCCTCGTTTCAGCAGAAATTGGCCAACAAAAAACTGGTCCTGTCCAGCTTCTGACATATCACAGAGAGGCAAATACAGACGCCCAAGGGGCAGAGGTCAGTCACAAGGCCCTTACAAACCTCGCCAATGGGGGTACTGCTACCCAGAAAGGAGGAGAGGACTGGCCCCAAGCTACCAGAAGACAAACACAATGACTCTATCCTCAAACTACCAAGCAAATCTCTCCTGGCAGCTCCCTTGGGAGGAAAATTAGCATTTTTTGCAGACAACTGGCACATCATCACAAAAGACAAATGGGTCCTAAACATTGTCTCTCAAGGATACAGATTCCACTTTCATACCTTACCAAGGATAAAAGGAATGCCAAACCTGCCACCAAATCAATGGGCAGAGGCACAAAAACAAATTACAGCTCTCATGGACATGAGAGCCATTCAACAGGTACCTACACAGGAGCAAGGACAAGGATTTTACTCAAGACTCTTTCTAGTCCCAAGAAAGGACAAAGCATGGAGACCCATTCTGGATCTTTTCAGTTCTGAACACCTATCTGCAACTACCAAAATTCAAGATGCTAACATTACAGCAGCTTCTTCCCATGCTGGGCAAGAATGCTTGGCTAGTAACGTTGGACCTCAAGGAGGCATACTTGCATGTCCCTATCAGACAAAATTGCAGAAGATGCCTCCGCTTCATTGCAGGTTCAACACATTATCAATTCTCTGCACTGCCCTTTGGCTTTTCTACTGCGCCCAGGGTGTTCACAAAATGCCTGGCACCAGTAATTGCATACTGCAGACAAAGTGGAATTCAAATATACCCATACCTGGGCGACTGCCTTATTCAAGCAGAAAGCAAGGACATTCTTTTAAAGCATCTGGCATTTCACTTTCTAAGTTGCCTAGGGTACACAGTAAACAAAAAGAAATCAAAACTAGTGCCTTCACAAAACATAATATTCCTGGGTGCCAGCTTGAATACAACGGCCCAGATGGCTTATCTCACGCCAGACAAGCAACAACAGCTGACTCAATATTTCAGAATAATGGCAACAAAGACCCAACTCCCTGCAAGAAAAATTCTGCAGGCCTTGGGATTCATGGCATATTGCATACTACTAATACCATTTGCAAAGCTGCATATGAGGAAAATACAATGGTACCTGAAAAACGTATGGACTCGGCACAGCCACAGCTTGGAAACATTGATACCGCTCATTTCCTGCCTTCAACAGGAGTTTCTATGGTGGGCACAGGCATGTCACCTCAACAAGGGTCAGCCTTTCACCTTACCCACAGCCAGGTAAACTATGACAACAGATGCATCGGACTATGCCTGGGGAGCACACATGGCAGGACAGTGCATTCAGGGCAAATGGACTACAGATCAGAGGCATCTGCATATCGATCAAAAAGAAATGCTAGCAGTACAGAATGCCCTAACAGCTTTCAAGGACCTCTTACACCCAGGACAACTAATAATAAAGACGGACAATACCACAGTAATGTGGTACATAAACAAGCAAGGAGGCACACATTCCTACCCTCTATGCAGGCAAGCAATGACCTTGTGGAACACAGCACTGTCTTACCAGGTTCAATTGCAAGCACAATTCCTGCCAGGAAAGAAAAACACATTGGCAGACGACCTAAGCAGAAACATCATGGATCCACACGCGTGGAAACTAGATCCACAAGTATTTGCAGTGATAGCTCAAAAATGGGGACGCCCAGACATAGATCTGTTTGCAAGCCCCCAAAACTATCAACTTCAAAAATTTTGCACAAGGACATTCCATCCACAAGCTTGGAAAGTGGACGCCCTCTCATTCAGTTGGAAAACATTAACAGTGTATGCCTTTCCTCCACTGCCTCTTCTAGCAAAGGTACTGCTGAAAGTCAGATTAGAGAGGCCACAAGTGATACTCCTTGCACCAGACTGGCCACGCCAGCATTGGTATCCAATTCTAAGGAACATGGCCCACGGCCCACCATGGATTTTACCACAAATTCCTCACCTGCTCACCCAGCGAGACAATCAGATTCTACACAGCCAGCTCAAGACTTTAAACCTGGCTGCATGGCAAATTACCTAAACAACCAGCCAACACTTCTATCCAAAGCTGTTATGGATGTCATTCTGGAGGCCAGGAGGCCCAGCACCAGGAAAACCTATTCAGACAAATGGAAAAGATTTTGCGCCTGGAACCAGGCTAAAGGCCAAAATCCCCTTGATCCAAACATTCCTCAGATTCTACAATATTTAACTGAGATGTTGCACAAAGGACTTTCCTTTTCATCTATTAAGATCCACGCCTCAGCAATTTCAGCTCATTACAACACGGATCCTCCTTTATTCTCACATCCACTCCTAAGACAGTACCTCAGAGGGGCTAAGAACATAAGACCGCCAAGGAGAGCACCAACACCTACTTGGGATCTCAACTTTGTTCTGGAAAAGCTTTCACTGCTGCCCTTTGAACCATCTTTTTCAGCTGATTTAAAATTTCTTTCATGGAAAACTGCCCTGCTGCTAGCAATAACTTCAGCTAGAAGAGTCTCAGAGCTACAGGCACTAATGGCGGTGGAGCCTTTCCTCATTTTTCATCAAGACAGAGTCGCGTTACGAACTAACCCTTCCTATATGCCAAAGGTGGTATCCAGTGTGGCCCTAAACCAAACCATTCATTTGCCCACCTTTTTCCCAAATCCCCAGAACAAAGGAGAAAGACTCCTGCATTCTTTGGACATTCACAGGCAATTACGTTACTACTTGGATAAAACTAAGGCTTTCAGAAAAACTGACCAGCTCTTTGTAGCCTATGCTACAGGATCACAAGGAAAAGCTATCTCAAAACAGACCATTTCTAAATGGATAAGGCATTACATATGTTTCTGCTACACGCATCATGGGAAACCGGTACCTGCTAACATTAGGTCCCACTCCACCAGGGCCACAGCTACATCAGCAGCCTTTCTCAGGGGAGTGCCAACCAAAGATATTCTGGAAGCTGCAACTTTGAGTTCAGTGCACACCTTCACCAAACACTATCACTTACCTCTATATTCTAAGACTAGAGCTGGTTTTGCCACTGCAGTTTTGCAGGGCCTACTAGCTTCTTCTAATCCTGTTTAACTCCACCTCCCATCCTTAGCTTTGGGATTCAACCCAAGTGTGATGACTACAGCAGGGTAACACGATGAACATAGTACAGTTTTGTACCTACCATAAATGTAGATGCTCGAGTGTTCACCCTGCTGCAGTCCAGGTTACCCTCCCTCCATCCCCTCTGAACTTATCTATACCACTCTATCCTATACAACCTCTGTGGTCTATTTGCTTGTGCCTAAAGGTATTGTTTTATTTTTATCTAGCTATATATATATATATATATATATATATATATATATATATATATATTGCCTACCTATTGGGGGCACCTGACATCTGGGGCAAGAAAAACTGAAGAAAATGGCGTTGGATGCCTCTTATATACCCCTGGCGCACTGACGTCAGGGAAGAAGCGACAGCAACCAACGCCGGACCAAGACTTTGGAATTCAGGCCGACTGCGGGACCGCCTGACGGCAGGATAACCCAAGTGTGATGACTGCAGCAGGGTGAACACTCGAACATCTACATTTATGGTGGGTACAAAACTGTGCTTTTTCTTTCCCATGATCTCTGCCTTGATATGATGGGTTCACTAGACCTGCTTACACCTCCTTCCATGGTTTCAGAACATTTACATGACATGTTTGGTCAATAGACTCCTCCCTGGCTGCCTAACCTTGTAATTTTCTGTTGGCTATTTACTCAAATTTATTTATTAGCCTTCATTTACTGGGAAAGTCTGATTGGTCCTTGACAGCCAACGTCCTGCGTTAACAAATTTTACTTTGTCATACAGTACAATGCATTGCAAAGTTGCAAAAGATAAATATCCCATGCAAATGTAAAATCTCGCATACAAATTCACTTGTAGGGTTCTTGCCGTTTAGGAAATAACTTAAGGTGGAGATCAGAAGCAAAACTTGATCCCCAAGCTGACGTTGTCTACTCCAAACATTTCTGTTGTACACTTCCTGTTGGGGCCCTTGAGTCCTTTCCAAGTATCCTCACATAATCAGCCTTATGGCCTTCAGTGTCTTAATCCAGTGTAGTTCCTGTAACACTCTTGAATGTCTGTTCGTCCCATGTTTCTGCCTCTGTATGTAAAAGTTCTTGTGGTATTCTGCCATGTAGTGGCTCAAAGGAGCAACATCCAGTGGCAGCTTGGGTTACCTCTGATTAAGAACATAAGTAAGGTAGTAATTATTCTCAGTCTTTCATGTCTTTCTCAGTCAGTTGTCTCGACATTGACTTCAAGGTTCATTTAAACCATTACACTGACCCATCCATTTGTGGATGATATATTGTCTCATTTGTTTAACCTGAAAACTCTGGCACAGGTATTTCATAACTTTTGATATAAAGGGTGTTCCCTGGTCTGTGACGATTACCGTAGGTATGTTTTCTTTAGTCCTTCCTTACTGTTTACCTTTACCTCATTCTTTGGACTTCACCTTGGGGACGGCATTTCCTGTCCTTTCACTCAGTGCTACCTTCCCTTGCTGGGCTTCCCTGTGTAATGTGGGCACACATGTCCCTTTTTCGAGACATTTATTGATAACTTGGTTTGTTGTTTGCCCTTTGTAGTAACTACAGGACTTGGTGTTCCCCTTTTCCATATTTTGTTTATAGACTAGGTGGTGTTGACGATATCATTATCCTGTCGGCTGTTACATTGCGTTCAGTTAGACTGCACATTGGGATTTGTACAAGACTCCTTGCTGTTATCCTTTTCCCATTACCACCAGTATAATTAAAATACTGGAAGTCCATCTTAGTATTTATATTACTATTTAAGAATGCTAAAAAGGCTACTTGATGCAGTACCTTCCAGATTGCGTCTCTACCTCCACCTGAGCTCCCAGTGTTGAGCAAGCTATGTAACTCCTGTCTTTCCACCTTAATTATGCATTTTATTTTATGGTGACATAACAAAAGGCTGATTTGACCACGTGAGTTTTCTCTTGGTCCACTCCACACTCCGCCATTTGAGTGGGAGTTTTTGTTATTTCCTTCACAGGACTTAGCAGCGTGCTCCACATTTAAAACAGAGTATGGAAGACAGTTGCCCCTTCTTTTTATTCACTGTTTTATTACTTTTAATAGATGTTGGTGCACATTTTCATAACATGAAATTCTGTCATCTAAGGTTACCCAGCTTTTAGCATCTTGTAGGTCTGCTTGATGCACACACTTTATTAAAACCTTAAAGCTGTTTTGAAATTAATGATTAAGATCTCCATCATACTTCACTATCCACTCCTTCAGGGTCAAGCCAAAACTTGACATGTATGTCTAGGAGTTAAATGCTAATGCCAAGGGCCTTTTACTGACCAAGTTTGCAGATGACTGCAAATTGGGAACTGTCATAACCCCCCCCCCCATAATACAAATATCTTACAGGAGGGTATAACACAGACGAGTGACTGTTGCTAAACTCCTGGATTAAAGCTCAATTCCAAGAAATGCGTTATACTGCCTTTTGGGGAAGACAGCCAACCAGGCTAATTACTCCATTGACAAGACACCCCTAAGAGCTGACCGGGTTAGTCAGGGATCTGGGAACATATATAGACAGTAATCTGGCCTGTGACCAACATGTGGCCAAGGCAGTGAGAAAATCATTATGTTGTTCATCTTATAAGTAAATGCATAACATTCTGGTCCAAGGAGGTCATAGTGCCACTTAATTCGACCATTATACCCATCATCTAGATTAAGACAGATGTGCATCTAAAGAAGAACCCCTTGCTCTGGAACAGGCTCCCCATTCGTAAAAAGCAGGGTCCATTTCTAACTATTAAGTGCAACAGTGATGAATGGATAGAAAAGCCGAAATTAACCCCGAGTCTGGCTCCCATGTCTCTGATAGACAGAGGCAGACAGTAACTGTGCCCAAACTAGCATAGTCCCCACATAACCTTTAGAAACTTCCTTGCTAACATACACCCTCCTAAAAAATACCCATGATACTTGGGTACACAGTTGGATTGGGTTGTGTGGCTAGGCTTATAAAGGCCTTGGTGGTAATTAGCTTAGTATATACCCATGAACCTGTGAATATATTTCAGTTGAAGTAACCATGGCATCATTTTTCAGTTCTAGAAAAAATCAATTTCTGCAACTTGAGGACTTGAGTTTCCAAGGCTAGCCTGCCTTCACTAGCAGATTTTCTTTGTTTTTAAATTCTTTGTAATCTGAACTAGGAATATGCAAATAAGAGTGGATGGGCTCCCTGCGAGGTGTGCTGCAACGATTCTTAACCACTACATTTCCAACCTGCCTGGTTGGCTGTCCATTTGTAGGTGACCAGGTAAGCTTCCAAATCCTCTGCACTGAGGAGCTGTGTGTTATTACATGGATTTAGCTAGTCATCACAGTCTCTAAGGGGAGGTAGAAATCTGGATAATCTTGTAGCAATTTACGACTGCTGTAGTTTTTACACTCCCTTTTTTTCATGGGTTTGTGGAGGGAACTTGGAAGCAGCACATGAACTCGGTAATTGCGTTGCTTGCTGCCTTCATCAGATGTGGTGCTTTGGTTAGTAAGTCAGGAATGTAAAACCAGCTTAACTTTGGCCAGTAGGATTATCCGTGAAAAATAGAAAAACAAAATACTTTTACAATAGAACAAAAACGTTCAGTCCACAACCACAACTTATAACCAGTGCACTAGATTGTTCATGCAGCTCAATAGTTTCTCTTGAGGTGGACCTTTGAGAATGAAGCTGTAAAAAGACTGCAGTACATCAAAAACTTTTTATATCACCCATGCATTAACCCATAAGGATGACTTCTAGAGAATGGTCTGTTATTAAAACACAAGATTTAAATGTCTTACAAACTAATCTGTATTGACTTAGTGTTTATCCGGTGCAAACACAGGTATCATTCACCAAAAATACAAACACGGATAAATGGTCCAAAATCGTTTAGACTTCTTGACACTTTCTGCTGTCTTCAACCTGCCTTTCCCTTAAATAAGGGAAAGTAGCCACTCGGATACATTGTTAACTGTGAACTCTGGCAAGACTGCCTAAAGAGCCAGTCCCCATTACTCAGCTTTATTATCTCAACTCCTACATTAGCTTCCTAAAAGTTGTGTTAGACCAGTACTCCCTGTTTGGCCTGAAACATGTACTACTGTGTAAAACTACCCCACTCCTGCACAGCTTGACTTTCCTGCTGGGCAGTTGCATGCTGTGGAGCCACCAAGCTGTTGTAGACCTATAATCATCAAATAAATTATGGCTGTTATTCAAGCTTAATCTTTTAGACAGTCTGGAAGCCTAGGATACTGAATGTCTCAGACTATACTGGTGTGGTGCATAAGGGAGAGGACTGCTCACCTGTTTATCATTTCTTGCAGGCTAGCCATGTAGGCCTTTAAGTGGCCAGTGGAGTCCAGCATGCTCCTGAAAGCAGCCTACCTGCCAATGCAGGAGAATTCCTTGGCAGATCATTTGAGGACTTCATCAGATTCATGTAAGTGTTTACAAGACAATGAAATATTCCTGGACCTCACATACAGATTTGTGCAGAAAATAGACCTGCGTCCTTTTCAAGCAATATTCTACAAAAGAAGTTTTGCTGCAAGCAGTAAACAAGTCAACTTGGGCAATGGGTGCCTTCTCCCTGCATTTGGTAGATCTGTTTGCCTGTGCTTTTACTCCAATACCATTACTCCCAAGGAGGGATAAAAAGTGGAAGGAGATGAAGCCAGAAGTGATCTTGCTTCCCCTTTCTCGCTAAGACAGCCCTACTACTTCTACCACCTCCATATTGCAAGGGAGAAAACTTGACTTCTGCAACATGTGAGCCTTCTGACACAGTGCATAGGGTCCCCAGTACATCCCGCTATGTCTACATTTAAACCAACCACTTGGGAGATATGAACTTAATCCTTTGGTATCTTTGTTCTTAGGAGATGCTAAAAATGAAGGGTGGTATCTAGACAATTAAAGGAAATGCATACCTAGATGAATGGAAAAGATTCTCCCCCTGGTGCCAAAGGAGGAACCTGGCTCCAGCTTAGAACTTGGTTTTGCAGTAATCAAAAATAAATAAACCTTGGCCCCACCACCACCACAACCACCACACATACACACACACACACCATTTGAACCAGCTGCTACAATACCTGTAAAATTTCTATACTGGAAAACTGTATTCCATATTACTGTACTTTGGTATAGAAAGTCCTTGAACTTCAAGCTGTAATGCAAGGAATCACATCTGGTATTCCATTAGGATAGAGTGACTCTGCAAACTAATCCACCTGTCATGTTAAAATTTATGAAAAGTAGCCCTGAGACCAGTATGTATTGTCTTCCCAGATCTCAAGTAAAGATGAGAGTTTTGCACACTTTAGTTGTATACAGGTAATTGAAATATTATCTGGATAGAGCTAAACCCACTAGGAGATCAGACCAGATCATTGGTTTGTCTCCTTTGCAGAAATCACACAGGCTACCAGTAAAGAAATGGATTGTTTTTAAATGGATAGCAAACCACATTCATTTATTTTACAAGATTTGTGACAAGACTTTGCTGAGAAAAGTCTTACATTAAACAAGGAGCACAGCAGTTACCATTGCTCTTTGAGGTTTTAGTACCCACGGCTTCCTGCAGGCAGTAGTTTGGTCTTGTGTGTGCACCTTAAAGCATTGTGTACTGTATGTGATCTCCAGGGTTACGGGCAAGCTTTGCCTCTGTGGTTTTAAAGAAGCTGCTTCCCTTCTTGTCTATGTGGGGAGCCAAGCACTCTGTCTAGGGCCATTTTTGGGAATCTTCCCTAAAGTTATGACTGCAGTAGTGACCCACATGAACAAAATAGGACATTCTAGTGTGGTCACTGTTGCACTTTTGAGTCCCCTATCGTCTCTACTGTTTTGGACACTTTGAGGCCAGGGTACATGTCACTCCCCTTCCCCTCTTATTCCTTGTTCCGGCTCATCATGAGGGCTCTGATTCTCCTAATCAGATTCTTGGTGAAGGATTCAGTGCAAGAGGAAGTGCTGAGTGATCTCCATTTAGTTTTATTTGTTTCCAGATGTAGATTTAGGTCTGTTGTATCAGTGTTTGCTGCGACGACATACTGAGAAAAAGGAGGTCTCTATCCCTAAGGGCATGAAAAGCAAGACTTGGGTTTCTCCTTTAGAGTCTGACTCTAGGTACGGGGAGAGTAACTTCATCCTTTCCTGAGAGCCAAGATTTTTCAGGTCCAATATTTTTTCTTAGGAGCTTATGCAGTCTTTTGAGTTTGGCATCTGTCTAGTGAGATACATGGGGAAGAGGGAATTGTATACTGCTATGGGTCTAACCAGGAAAGAATACAGGGTAACACTGCCCTTAGTTTTGGAAGAGATGCCCTGCCTGATACAGAAAGACTTCACTCTGGTCGGCTACTTGATGTATGGAGAGAGAGAGAGAGAGAGAGAGAGCAATGTGCCTACAGCTACTATTTGGGCAGTAGGTGGTAGAAATTTCTTTTCTGAAGGTGATAATCCTACATTTCTTAGCATTTTGGTGCTAATGCAAGGTGCGCTGAGAAAGGACTCAAACATGATAGTTCCACTTGGAGGGAATTTGTATCATTTGTTGATTTGAGAACTACACCTACCTTGCAATCATTGGCAGACTCCGTCAGTACAGACCCCTGGGGAATGCTACTGGTCACCTTTTAATTAAATGAGGAATCATTGCCAACCCTAACTATGTATGTTGTGTTCTTGTGCCACTTTGCAATCCATTTGACCACATAGGGATCTGTGTTTAAGGCATGTTCATAATCCCACTGCGAGGTATGGTTTCAAATACTTTTTTGTAGATCCAGGTAGGCAGGTTGAACAGTGTGACCATTGTCAGTGGCCTATGTGACCATTTCAAAAGATGATCACAGGACGGAGGAAGCCCAGGTTGTTGGAGGTTAAGCCTGATTTAAATTCTTTGTCCTAGTATGAGGTCAGATATGTATTCCATTGCTTTGCAGACCAGATCAAGGCTAATGGGTCTATAGTTTGTCATTGATGGGGACGCACTTACGAACGGGCATCACTACTGAAGTGCACCCTTGTTCAAGAACATAGCCTGTGGCAAGACTAAGGTTGGTCAGCTTAAGGAGGGCTTCAGCAATGGCCTGCTTGAATCTTGGTGGAAAGTCGGGGGGGGTGACCTATTCAAACTGTGTCCATATAAGATAGCAATGTGTAGACCTGTGCAGCAGGCAGCATGTCTGTGTAGGTCTGTACAATTCCACACTGATTGGTTCCAACCTTTAAATCTCAAGGATCACTCATGCCAGATGCCCAAGAGAGGAAGAAGGATTTTATTTACACTGATGGCTAAGAAAAAAAAAAACATGAATTTGTGTACGCAAACCAGTAGTCTGCTACAACTACAGCAGTGATGCAGCTTCTTCTTCCTCTTGTGCCTTTTCCTCGTTGGGGGTCGCTACAGCAGAACAACGGTCCTCAGAACGATTGGCAGTGGAATTTTACAGTGTTGGGTTACCAGCCCAGTGCCCAACCCTCCATAGAAGGTGCACACACTCACACCTAGGGTTAAATTTAGAGTGTCCAATCCAACTACAGCATGTCTTTGGGATGTGGGAGGAATCCGGAGCACCCAGAGGAAACCCACATGACTGCAGGGAGGACATTCAGACTCCACAGAGGGCACCCCAGCCAAGAATCGAACTGGAGAACTTCTTGCTGTGAGGCGACAATGCTAACCGCTGCATTATTGCAGCCTCCCTACTGCAATGATGCATCTGATTTCTGTATAAAGCAGATGGTAAAGACGAATAGAAAAAAACAGCTGTAATGTTACCACTTAGTACTATGAGATTCAGAAACTGCAGCAGTCACTGTACTTTTGCTACACCACCACTACTGTTTCAAGAAAGCCTCCACACCAGGCTTGAATCAAGCCAGATGCAAGCAATGCAGCCAGTAAAGCTAGGGGAAGAGAAAAGTCAGAACTGAAAGTATTCAGGATTAGCTAAACATGTTTCGGCACTGTACAAGTAATGCAGAAGAATTGCAAAAAATAACTTCCCTGAGTTAATTATGGAGTATTTGTCATTCAAAGCAGATTTTGCAAAATATCCAACAGAAACCAACAATTCAGCTTCCTGAAGTCTTTGTTAAAAGGTAGCAGGAAGGCGCAGGTGATCTCAGTAAAATGTAAAGATAAAAAAATGGCTGTAATTCAACCACTTAGTACCAGGCTACCCAGAAGTAGCTGCAATCAGTGTACTCATAACATCACTCCTGCTTCAAAATGGACCCTTCACCAGGCCTGAACCAAGCCAGATGCAAATCGTTAAATGAAAAAAGTCAAAACAAAAGAAAATCAGTAGAATTTAGTTAAGCAAATTAAGCAATGTACAGATAATGCAGAAAAACATGTAAAAAAATAACTTGTCTTGAGTTAATTCTTGAGTTAATTATGGAGTATCAAATGCTCACAGCAGCTTTTGTGAAGCTTCCAGCAGGAGCAAACGATGCAGATTTCTGTAGCTTTGTACTAAATAGCCCTATCACCTGTGTGTATACTTCTGAGGTTTGTTTGTGGGGAAATAATGACCTTGGGAATGCATTTCAACTAAGTCCTGATAGGTGTATTTGCTGCCTCTGTGAGAAGCCATATTGGTTTCAGTACTCATTTACCAGTAATTAACATAATAATTTCCTGATCTTTGACATACAGTCTGCCCTTCTACCCCCTCCTGAATGGTAGCCACCTTCTATGTTTTACTCTGATGTAGGATTATTTGGAGAGTGAAAGTAAACTTGGCCACAGTAATGTATTTAATTTTGGTGCTGTCAGATATAAGCACTTTTCAGTACCCTTTGCATTCTCCCGCAAAGTACCCCTCAAAGCAGACAACCACACCAGTGAATGATTGGTAGATGTAGTGGCTATACTAATGTATTTCAACTTCCTGCTAATGTTTTTTTTTTCTACCAGCAATATCAGGATTGTCGTAATTAACTTAAAAAAATGGCATGATGGGATGCCACTGTGGTCAGTGCATACTATTGCTAATGCCCATAGACATCTGGCCGCCTGTTTATCATTAAAGTTGTTTTGCAGGGGAAAAAGATATTTGCTGCATCCTGGCCACAGCATTCTTTAGAGTCCAAGCCTCCTTGCTTGAACCGAAGACTCTTGCATTTCGGCTCAGTACCTATACTAAAAGCCCACCAAGTATGTGGAATGACTTTGATGTTTTTAATTGTGAGCTAAGGGTTATGGTATATTACATCCCATAATACCTAGCTTTTAGACAAAAACAAAGAAATTCTATACTACTAGTTCAGCAAGCCACAGAGAGTCCCCAGAATTGGAAAAGCCTGGACAAGAGGAGTATATTAATTTTTACTCTGGTAACATATACGTTTTTTTTTTTCTGTTGCATTGTATATGCATGAAATCACCAGATGAATTATATTAATCTTTCATTCTGTCCTTGTAGATCTCACTAGGTAGGTCCAATATAATGGACCTTCTCTCCGAGTCTCTGAGACACTTTATTCAAATGTGGGTAGAGTTTAGGACAGTTTGGTATGTGGCATACATTCTGCCACTGTGTAGCCATATGCAGGAAGTAATGCCGGGCAGAGTGGGCATCATTGGGGAAGTAAGCTTTCCCACTTGAAGATCATCATTTTCACCCTGGAGGGGATTATTGTGCTTTGATAACTGGCTGTGTGTTTAAAAAATAAATAAGTAAAGCATTAGTATGTGCATTTTTTTTATTTATTTATTGTTGCAAAATAGTTTCTCATCCTAATGTTTTCAAAGTTACTGTAGGTTATGTAACTGCTTGGAAGTATTTTGAATTGGAAATAACATACTCACACTCGTATGCACAGAAACGAAGACATGCCCAGCAGTTACAACCACTTTGACCTGATACAGCTCAAATATCTTGGTGTGATCAGAGTAATGAAAAAAAAAATGTGCATTGCAACCTCTTCCTCTGCCAGACATCTCTGCTGTCTGCAGTTTTGCAGAATTTTGCTGGTATTGCTTCCTATTTATTTGTTGTCCCTTGGTAAAATATTGACAATTACTTTCAGCCAGTTAAGCCTGACAGAATTATTTCATATTTTTTAGTATTCAAATTGCTAGAAAGCTTCTTGCTTTTCTGCCTTTAGTTCTTGAGCAATGAAGTTGAGAGGCATGTGCTTTTTCTCTTAGTCAGTCTCCCTCTTTCACCCAGACTCATTCACATAATAAATGTTCGTAGTTCTTTTTTCCACCTCTTTGTTTATGTGGCTTTTTAAGCCTTATTTAGTGAGGGGGAGTATAAAATGGCAAGGAATTGTAACTGTTCTTGCTGTTTTATTTTTATAGTTTTATTATTTTTTCTTCTATTATTTTATTCTCTAAACAACAAAGCCACACTTACTGACCCTAATGGTGGCCATTTGTGTTTTTATTTTTTTTTCAGGCTGAGCTTCATGTCAGCTTAATGCGATGCCACGAAGTAGTGGCTTTTTTAACCAGGTGATATATGTACATTGATATTGTGTTGGAGAACAATTTTCTCCAGTAGGGGTAACTGTGCATGTTTTGCCTATTGTCGAAGTATAATTATGTGGTGGCTCTGCATTTATCTGAAGGATGTCTATAGATGCTGTTAATATAGATGAAGCCTTTGTATGGAGGGATGTAGGCTTTGCTGTGCTGTGTGTGACCCGGGCAGGATTCAGGCTTCACAAACTGCATCCCTAAATACACTTTTTAAAGAGCCTTATTATAATTGGTTGTAAAATTTTAGTGTAACTTTTTTGATTTTAGTTTCTACACCACTTTATTTACTTTGTGAAGTTTTGTGTGTGTGGAATACATTTATACTAAACAAATTGCAAGTATAATACATTGATTTAATCAGAACTGCTTTGTATGGCAACCAAGAAATTATCCTTGCCTTCAGTTAGTAATAGGCATCTGTTTGTGGTTTTTAACACTCTGGTCTCCAAACCAGTCATTTACATTAAGAGGGTCAAAGTGTGCACTCTTGTGGCAGGAGAGGGCTGATTTCACCTATTTGAGCTGGGAATTGCTGGTGGAAAGCTCATTGTGTGCTTACCTGATTGGCCTTGGAGCATAGTTTGTGTAAAACTTGTTTATACAAGATTAGAAAAAAAACATTGCGTTTGCACAAAGCTGTTTTTCGAGCAGCTGTGGTTGCTGGTGCCTTGTATACATGCAATCACTAAATGTTTAAATTTCCATATAAAGACCAGCTCAGTTCCATGTTACTCATGGGGCAACTTGTTTGCATGGTAAGCAGCATTTGCACATTTAGTTAGTACTATTTAGGTCTACCTTACCTTATTATAGCAACCGGGACTATTGCTTCTTGGAGAGCATCTGGTTTGGGCATTGGGACAGCATCGGTGGTTAGATTAGCTGCAGATTGCAGAAGTAAGCACCCTTCCTTCATCTGTTTTCAAACACCCTCCAGTCCTGTCCCTTGCAAGTACACATTAGGACCTGCATCAGTGGATGAGCACTTTCCTGCTATCTCTGTATCTAGCTTTGTGGACATGGGCACCTTGAGACAATGCAACAATTGCCTTATGTACACTGACAGCCACTCAGTTCTGAAAACAGACAAATACGATGTGTGAGACATATAGTTCCACATTGACACTGGAGGCGACACTCTCACATACAGACACAAAAAGCAACAAACAGGTTGTCAGGGACCTGGATACATCACTCAGCGCACCCACAAAAGATCACCCACATAGAAGGTGTTCACATATAACTTATAGAAACCTCAAACGCCTCTCAAGCACAGTCCTCAGGAACGTTGTATGCACACAAACAAGACCATTCGCTTTACAACACAAAATCACATGGCATTGTTTCTCAGCTACCAAGCCCCTAAGGCAAAACTCTCTACAACCCTGGTCATAAGAGGCTCCATTGTGAGACGCATTGACTTCCCTCTTACCAGGCTGGATAAGGAGAAGATTACAGTTAGTTACCTGTCGGCGGCCAGGATCCACCAGATCACAAGCACTCTGGTCACTTGCCCCTCAAGTACCAGTATGACTCTGTCATAGTCCATGTGGGTGTGAATGACCTGAGATGTGTACCTCCTTGGACTATATAACCAGAAACATCATTGAGCTGTGAGAATGTGACAGAGGCAGTTATAAACCTAGCATTGAGCAGTATTCTGCCATCTCCATGGATGATGCCACATTATAGCTGAAAATGATTGACTTTAGCAATTGCTAAGCTACTGGTGTCATTGCAGAGGAATCCAATACTTGTCAGCCTGGGAGGACATGGTTGATGGGCCATGCTGCTTTGCTAGAGATGGTTTTCACATGTTGGCTTTTGGATATAGGCCAAAACGTTTTCCACCCCTATAGTGCAGTTTTTAAGGCATTGCCAAACAGACAAACCTTCCAGCATAACAAAAGCTACTTAGGGCAAGCTAAAGGTATTACTGCTTAATGCTAGTAGTTTCAACAAGAAGCTGCATTCTCTGAAAGCTGTCTTCACCCTGGAGAATGCGGATGTCTGTGCAGTTACTGAAACCTGCTTCAAAGCCGCGGAAAACTGTGGTAGTGCATGGTTATAATACCTTTCATACATTCCGATCACCCACTGAATGTAAAAGAGTAAAAGGCGGAGTTGCATCCATCTTCTTAAAGGATAAGCATACCAACCATACCTCAGGGCAGGATTTGTGAGCAGATTCTGATGAAGTCCTAGCCGAGTAGGACGAAAGCGCTTACCAGTTGGTTTTAATATTATTTTATTCTGTAATAAAGGGAGACATCCTAGTCTGTGACTGTTTTTCATCTTTTTTAATTTACAAGATAATATGAGGTGCTTGAACTACTCCATGTCCAACTAACCATAGGAAAAATCCATTACCATATTCCTGCTAGTTACAGGTGCCCATCTTGAACCAGGAAACCCATACATCATACTTAAAGTTAGTAGAATCTCTCATCCTCCAGCACAATACCATACGCCATGAATAATTTTAACTAGCCCTCCATTAATTGGGAAGCATACACAACCGCTAACATGCAGGCCCAGAGATTTCTTGTCTTTGTAAATTCAAATGCCATGGAGCAGGTAGTCTGCACTCCCACTAGAACAGATATCCTAGATTTGGTACTCACAAATATGAGTGCTGCATCCCCCACCCCCCATTTGATGTACTCAGTGGTAAGATCAGATCACAAAGTAGTCTCCCTTGTAGTAAAGGTAAAACTAATCCCCCCACCTAACCTCAAAAGCTTTGAGAACTACTCTAAGGTAAATTACTCCATGTTAAGGGATGGCGTAGCTAGGTTCAAAGCTCCCCAAATCCAAAAAGCACAGAAACCTATGCAGAGCTGTACTCAAAAGCCTTGTACAGTTATATAAACAACTGCATAGAAACAGTAGTACCAGGCCAAAATAAACACAGGTCAAACTGTAAAAGTAAGCCACCCTGGTGGACCTCTGGTATTAATAGGTTGTATAACAAAAGAAAGAAACTCCTGTTGAGGAGTAAGAGGGAATGTTCCCAACTGAGCATAATGTCCCTCATTAGTAGAAACTAGTGAGTCTGGGAAGTAGTCCTCTCCGAATGTAGACTGAGGTAAAAATAGACTGCAAAGCCAAGGATAACCATAAAGCATTTTTCAGTTATGTCCACAGTCTTAAGGGCAGCACCTAACAATGCGCGGCATTAGTTGTAAATGGCATCACCTATACTCAGCCAACATATAAGAAATTTGTTAGCCGACAAATTTAGCTTAATTTTAATCTCCCCATCAACCACAGTTCTCCTCCAAGAAATGCCCTCCACCACCAATTATCACCAAAGAACAAATTGCCACTGCCCTCTCTAAAGCTAAAAATACAGTTTCAGTGGAGCCTGATGATGTACCAGGTTGCCTCTTAAACAGCTTAAATCAGGGCTTTTCAGGCCCATTAGGATCTCTTTTTAACCAAAGCCTCTACAGGCTTCAATTATTGGCTTAGTTTCTGGTATCTTTCCAGGGTGGTTCAGTATTTGTCATCATGGGAGGACATGGTTAACAAACCACGTTGCTTTGTAAAGGATGACACCTACACCTGTCTCCCCTAGGCTTACGAATATTGGTTAAAACTTTATTCATCCAGTTAATCTTTTTAGGCAGTGCAAAATTGGAAAACCTGCCAACATGGCAAAGAAACCTGAAGGTGTTACTGCTGCATGCTAGGAGCCTAAACAAGAAACTCCACACCCTACAAGCTCTCTTTCTCTGGAGGATATTGAAATCTGTGCTGTTAGAGGCCTAGTTCAAATCTTCAGAAACTATTCCTGCAGTGCAAGGCTTCAAAGCTTTCCACACAGATCATCAAATGCACAGCCAGGGACGAAAGGTGGAGGAGTCTCTGTTTATATTAGCAGAAAACATAACTGTAAGTTGGTTAAACAGAGCAAAGCTCTGGAATGTATCTACATGCAAATCACAATAAACAGGCTCATATATCCTAGCAAACTGTAGGTCACTCTTTATGTCCCTAGATTTTCATAGCTCATACCTAGGCCTACTGGATATGTTTACCATTATACCAATTATCCTGTTCATGGGGAAGCTTAACTGTCCTTGTACAGACTGGGAAACGTACACTGCCTTATACTCAGTCACAGTGATTCTTGGACTTCATTAACACAATACCCTTGACCACATAGTATGCACACTCACCAAAGGTTCAAATATACTGGACCTGGTGCTTAACAGTGTGGGAGAGCACTGTTCCCTCCCGTGCCCTCACTGTTGAGGTTGAACTACAAAGCTGTCTCCTTTGAAAGAAAAAATGACTTTGTAACCCCAGCAAACCATGTAGGTTAGGAAATATTTCAAAGCAAACAGCATCCTACTATTCAGTAATTTGGCAAAATTCAGTGCCCCTCCCTACATTGAGTTCACAGCAGTCTGTGCAGGATTGTTTGCAAAGACCCTACACAACCATGTAAATGGCAGTATAGAGGCTGCTGTACCTACTAGAAATAAGCCAAAGCAAATTCTAAAAACAAACCACACTGGTAGAATTCTAAACTTAATAGGGTGTATAACAAAGAAAAAAAATATTATGGCTAAAATCAGGAAGAGCAGCTCCCCTAATGATAGCAGCTCTCTAAACTAAACATGAAACTAAGAGGACTAAGTCCAAGAAGGACAATTATGAGGTCAAGATAGCCTCACAGGCTAAGGACACCTACATGGCCTTCAATGACTATGTCTGAAACCTCAAAGGTAGCACTCGGCATGCTGAACCTGGCGGTCAATGGTGCCACCTTCACTGAGCAGAGCAACGTGGCAAATTTGCTGGCTGAGAGATTCAGCTCAAACTTCATCCCCCCCACCTCCACTCACAAAATACTTGCTAGCATAACCCCCCACCAAAAACTGTTAAAAGGGAGCAGGTCCTGGCAGCAATCACGAAGGCCAAAAACATAGCCTCATTGAGCCCTGATGATATTTTGGGATGCCTTCTAAATAGCTTGAAACATGACCTATGAAGAGTACTTGAGACACTTTTAATTTAAGCCTTAAAAAAGTCTTTGTACCACAAGAATGGAGGACTGCAACCCTTATCCCACTTCAAATCGACCCTGGAAACTGCAGACCTATTACTCTGACTTGTGTAATATACAAAAGCCATGCAATGAATATCATAAAAGCAGCCTTCAGACACTGCACCCAAACTCTTCTGGCGTTTTCAGTGGAAGGTCATGCCTACTAAACCTGGTGGATTTCTTTGAGAAGGTCACCAAGGGGGATGGATGAGGGGAAAATGGTGGATACCACCTATCTGGAGGGGTCTATATTATATGAACGAAAGTTCATATAATCAAACGCTCTAATGAGCGAAAATCCTGGAAATCGAAAACGATATTGTGGGGGGCTGCACCCCCCACACCCCTGCTAAATATATATTCCAACTCAGAGATAGCACTACACTGAGGGAAGGGCAAATACTCCAATCTTCACTGTACTGTGATCCCACAGCACGCATCTCGATTTTTGGGATTTTCGCTCATCAGAACGTTCGATTTATATGAGCGAAAGTTCATATAATATAGACCCTATCTGGACCCGACTAAGGCATTCAGTACAATACTCAACTTTTGATGTAGTTGATAAAACTCACCGAAATGGGCATAAACCCCTACATAAATCACTGGATTGGCAGATAGCTAACAGATTGGACCCAGGAAGTCAAGATTGGTGATACCACTTCCACTAAGACTGGGTACCAGCTAGAGTACCTCAGGGCTGCTTACTGCGGCCGCTCCTATTTAGCGTCTATGCCTCAGAGGTAAAGGCTAATGTCAAGGGCCTTTGGCTGACCAGGCTTTCAGATGGAAGCTGTCACAGATTCCCCCATGACACAAGCATCTTACAAGTTGGTGTAACACAGACAAATGACCTGTGCCAAAGTCATGGATTAAAATGTTAAATACATTATAGTGCCTTTTGGGAAAACTGCCACCCAGGCTAGTTACTCCATCTGTAAGACACCCCTAAGAGTTGACCTGGTAGTCAGTGATCTGGGAACACAAGTAGACAGTAATCTGGCCTTTGACCTTCAGTGGATGTAAAATGTTTACACACCCCTGTTAAAATGCCAGGTTTTTGTGATATAAAAAAATGACCACAATATATAATTTCAAAACTTTTCCCACCTTTAATGTGACCTATAACCTGTACAATTCAATTGAAAAGCAGTTGGGGGGGGGGGGGGATATAAAAAATTTACAATACGCTGGTTGCATAGGTGTGCACACCCTTAAACTAATACTTTATTGAAGCACCTTTTGATTTAATTGCAGCATTCAGTCTTCTTGGGTAGGAGTCTATCAGCATGGCACATCTTGACGTGGCTATATTTGCCCACTGTTCCTTGCAAAAGCGCTCCAGATCTGTTAGATTGCGAGAGCATCTCTTCTGCACAGCCCTCTAAAGGTCACCCCACAGATTTTCTATTGGATTTATATCTGGGATCTGGCTGGGCAATTCCAAAACTTTAATTTTCTTCTGGTGAAGCCATTCTTTTGTTGATTTGGATGTATGCTTGGGGTCATTGTCATGTTGAAAGGTGAAATTCATCTTCATCTTTCTAGCAGACGCCTGAAGGTTTTGAACCAAAATTGACTGGTATTTGGAACTGTTCATTAATTTCCTCCACCTTGACTAAAGCCCCAGTTCCAGCTGAAGAAAAGCAACCCCAAAGCATGATACTGCCACCACCATGCTTCACAGTAGGAATGGTGTTCTTTTGGTGACAGAAGTGTTGTTTTTGCGCCAAATGTACCTTTTGGAATTGTGGCCAAAAAGTTCAACCTTGGTCTCATCAGACCATAACACATTTTCCCACATGATTTTGGGAGGCTTGATGTATTGTTTTGCAAATTTTAGCCAGGCCTGGATGTTTTTCTATGTAAGAAAAGGCTTCCGACTTGCAACCCTACCCCATAGTCCAGACATGTAGAGAATACGGGAGATTGTTGTCACATGTAGTGCACAACCAGTACTTGCCAGAAATTCCTGCAGCTCCTTCAATGTTGCTGTAGGTCTGTTGGCAGCCTCCCTGACCAGTTTTTGTCTTGTATTTTCATCAATTTGAGGGACATCCAATTCTTTCACTGTTGTCCCATATTTTTTTCCAAGTTTTGATGACAGTCTTCACTGTGTTCCATGGTATATCCAATGCTGTGGAAAATTTTTTGTACCCTTCTGACTGATACCTTTCAACAATAAGATCCCTTTGATGTTTTGTAAGCTCTCTGCGAACCATGGCTTTCAAATGTCAGGAAAATCCTACTGTTTGGGATTAATCAGTCTCTATAATTGATGGCAGGTGTGTACCCAAGAAGACTGAATGTTGTAATTAAATCAAAAAGTGCTTCAACAAAGTATTAGTTTAAGGGTGTGTACACTTATGCAATCAGAGTACTGTACGTTTTTTATTTTTTATATTTTTTCCCCAACAGATTTGTTTAATTGAATTTTACAGGTTATAGGTCACATTAAAAGTGGGAAAGTTTTGAAATGATTTATTGTGGTCTCATTTTTTATATCACAAAAACATGACATTTTAGCAGGGGCATGTAAACTTTTTATATCCACTGTACATGTGGTCAAGGTAGTAAGAAAATCATTCTATGTCACCCAACTTATAATTAAGGGCATGGTATCTAGATCCAAGGAAGTCATAGTGGCAGTTTATTAATCCTTAATTAGACCCATTATTGAGTGTAGTGCCCCCTTCAGCATGTACATGTTCAGACATATGCAACAGCTGAAACACTCATGGGATAAACACATTGTCCTAATATGAATCACCTTATAGCCCTAGCTGTGTACTTGGTCTCTTGCAGGTTACTGAGAAGCGTTGTATGCATAGCATATAAGGGCTCCTCTGATCCAGCTCTGATGGACTATTTGCCCATCTTCAAAATGAACAGCATCAGAACCACTGGATTTAAATTTTTCTTGTGACATAAGTAAGACATGTTGGCGAGACAGATGCATGTATGAGGATGCTCTGAAACAGGCTCCCTGTCCGTGTGAAGTAGATCCTATCCCTAACCCTATTTAAGCATAACCATTCCCAGTGGATGGGAAATCAAAAATTCACCTCAAGTCTGACCACTATGCCTCAGATAGTTTGGGTCTTACTGTCTTCCTGTAACTTAACTCCCCCCATATAACCTGTAGAAACTTCGAACATACCTCCTCCAATAAACACCCGTGATATATAGGGACACAGTTGGGTTGAGTTGCATGGCTAGGCTTATAAAGGCTCTGATGGCCATTTGCATAGTATATACCTATGAATCTATGCACCTACTGTGAAGTTTACAAGGTCAATGACAGTTGTTTGCCTGAGCAAATGGAGACTTGGTACGTCCAAGATTTACTTTTGTTTTTTCGCTTTTGTGCATCTACAGATGCATGTGTATGTACTTGTCTGTATGAAGGTGTGCGTGTGCATGCTCTTGCATATAAATTTAAAGTGCAGCACTGAGGTTAGGTAGTAGACGATATGAACTTAAAACAAAAACATTTAGCATTTTAATCCACCTAAGCTTTCAGTAGGATTTCTTCTGATATCTCCATGACATGAGTAGCTGGGACAGTTTAGAAATGTAACCAGAAGTTTTAGTTTTGTACTTAAAACTTGTGTTGCCAACCCATCTACTTAGAATTTAAAGATGTACCAATCTTGTAACGATACTCCTGTTTCACTTTTGCCTTGACAGAGGAGTGCTCCAGATTTTACTCGTATTGCTGACATCACTTTACACTGTTGTAGGTACTCTTCAACTGTGGGCTGTCAAATTTCTGACAGGTAGTCTGGAAAAAAATGTACTGAGTGCACAATTATTACCTAGAATATGTGGAGGAGAGAATAGTATTTCAAATAAAAATAACCAAGCAGTTCTGAAGACAGAAACTTAGTCTTGTGTGTTACCTGTAAAGTAGAACTTAATGTGTAGTGATAGACGCCAAATACGGTCAACTATTAGTACATGTGAGCTACAAAGCTACAGCTGAAAGCACCACTGCTGGACAACTGAGGATGAGGAGGGATGACGAAATAAGTCAGTTCTGACCAGTGTCCTTAGCTGTCTGTTGCTTGATAAATATTCTGAATGTGGTGGATCTGAACTTGATCAACTGAAATGTGTTCTGCATACTGAAACTGGTCTGGTCACCTTGCCATTCCCATTTTTAGTATACCCGGAGAACAGTTTTTACGTTTTTATTCCTTGGTGATCCAGTTTGTATACTGGCTAAACACATCAGCACTGGATATAGACAACCGTAAACTATGAGGCTACTCGTACATGCTTTCTGATATGGTTTTAGGAGTAACAAATAAACAAGGCCTTGTTGCTCTGTCTAATAATATATTGAAGTGTAATCACACACAATTCTAGCTCACCATTAGGTCTTTTAAAGGCAAGATTAAATGTTGTGATAATGTCTATGGTTGGTGGCAAGTAAAAACTACAGTCTGCAAAGTCTAGACCTGAGATGTACAGGAGGAAATAACAATCCTGCCAGGTGTAGCAGTATAACAAGTGTTGTGTTAAACCGCATTTTGATGTGATGATGGTGGTGATTGTTTAAGCATGTGTTTTACAAACATGGTTGTTTCATTTGTCCTTTTTTTTTTTTTTTGTTTTTCCTAGTGAAACTCAAAACTTATGTGATATGAACTGGTAAACACTAATAACCAGGAACAAGAATCTGAAGTTTAGATTGAATATTCTCTTGCCAGAAACCTTTTTTTTTCGAACAGCTACTGTTATCGCTTATAGAAATAAAAGGTTAATTCCTTTAGTGGTTAGCAGCCATCTTGGTGTGTTTGACCCCAATATTCACATGGTTTACTGGCAAAGTCTTTAAATTTGACTAATGAATTAAATCTGGATGCTAGCAAGTCAAAATGCATGACCTAGGTACATTAGAGAAGCTCTAAGTGTATAGGTTTTCTGTCTGCTGTCTGCTTCAAGACATTTCATATAGGATCGTGCCCTTTACTATATCTGCTTGGACAAGCTACCTTGGCATTTACACCACTGAATGTTGAAATATGGAAATGAAGCACATTTTTTGCTCTGCCTATACCTTTCTCACTTTGTTTTCTCTGCCCTCATTTGAACTCTGTATTTGCCTTATCAGCCGTGGCCTAGTTTTTGTCATTAACCTTTCATTTTAATCTAATGTGACTTTTCCATCCCTGTCATACGAGCAGCAACTAACCAAATTCACTGATCAGTGTGTAATGGAGTGCTGCAAACAGGAAATGGACCTTTGCTTTATGTCCCATTTTAGAGTCCAAAATTATGACCATATTTAAAACCATTATGCCGAGTTATTTGTGTTTTGTTTGTGTTTGTAATGCACAAAATAGCCTTTTGCACAAGGGACAGAGAATGTTTTGAGTTTGCCCCTTTCCCATAGCGAAGCTGAAGTGTGAACTTGATCTCTGGCAGTACTGGAAATATTTTTACAGTCACTGATTGCTTCTCTTAGCAAAAGCTACTGTATCTTGGCAGTGTGCATTCTAGTTTTCTGAAATTAGTGTATTTACCATTTTGTACATCATTATTCTTGAAAAAGATGTACAAGGTATTAACTTTGTCAGACTATTGTGACATTGGGTGCATAATCTCGTATTGAAAAGTTCATTTTTCTTTTCTGTACTGAGAAGTAGTTGTTCCTTTACGTTATAAAGTTATGGTTTTACTAGCCAGGATGATGGTGCAGAGGGTCCACTTGTGCCAGTTTCATGTCACTGGTAGGGTTGGTTGGAGGAATTGGAATGAAGCGGTTGGTGGCCAGAACTTCTGTCCTGAGGTGTGGGGATGATGATGATTGGGACGAGGCGCTGATGTCTTTGCAACCTCTGGCAGAGACCAGAAACCTCACAGGGCATCCATCCCAAGTTAACACGCATGCTCATCATTCCCCATTAGTTCCCTTGCTTCCTTTCCTAAATACTGATTACTTTGGAGGTCTGCTTCCAAAGCAGTCTGGTGAGGGCCTCTCCAGCAGCAGATCATGTTCAGGGTACCTGGCATGGAGCCATTGGGGATCCAGGGATGAGTGAGCACAGAAACGGGAAGAACAGTCTGAGGCTGTGCAGGGTCTGGAGAGGGCAGCTTAAGAAAATATAAGGTTGTAATAAATCTTTTCATAACAGTAGGGAGTGCTTAATCCTAGATTTATCAGTTTCTGTAGAGGCACTGCTGGTTGCTTTAGTTGTTGGTCTTTCGGATAACACATCCTCTTGAAATCACGTGTGCTTTTTTTTTTTTTTAAGGTGTGTGAGTTTTTGTCTTTCGGCTTTTCCTGGTTAGGGGTTGCCACAGCGGAACTCCGGTCCGCTAATGATTGGCAGTAGAGTTTTACGTGCTGGCTTGCCGGGACTAACGCACAACCTTCAACGAAGGAACGCCTGTTCACGCATGTCACCACACAGAAGACGCTCTAACTGAGAATCGAACAGGCAGTGTCTAACTGTGAGGCGACAACGCTACCGCAGCACCACCACTGCAGTATTTTAAGGTGTGGGAGTGTAGTTTAAAAAAGTACATGAGCAGATGTGCATGCACGTGTATGTGGTGTATACACTCACACTCACACTCACACACACACACACACTTTTGGTATGAAGTGTGGAAGATAGCTGGAATAAAAATGTCTTAATTTGACTGCCTGATAGCATGCCTGTGAGCATGTAGAATGAAAATTGTGCACAAAACTTCCCAAGCAAACTGCATCAGACTGTTCACTCTGTAGCAAACCACAACAGCACATCTTGAACTGAAACAGTAAGTATGCCACCAAAACCGAATATAAACTTTGCAAAACTTATCTGTTCTATGACCTGCTGGAATCTGGATACCAACCTCCTAAGATTTGCATTGCATGGAAGGGACCACGACATGCAGCAAAACTGGAGGGGGGGAAGCAATACTGAATTCTAAAATTCCATTTTTTTTTTTTTTTTACCCTGACACAAACTCTATTACGCATGAAAAAGTAATTTTGCAACACGTTTTGGAACATAAGTAAAAAAAAAAAGTGAGTGATGGAAGGAAGGACAGGGACTGAGAAGGAGCCATGTTTAAGGCTAAGCACACTTTGTAAAACAAGTCATTTAGCACGGATACAGCTGATTGCAAATAAATACCCAAGTGCATTTTGTTGTAGCTCTGGGAATTTAAAGTTCACCATTGGAAAGGAGAGCACGTTTAACTGTTATGATTTGTTTACCTTTTACCCTTTTACATTTCTGCCTTGTGTCAGTGGTACTTGTGTGGCAGGGATTTTTCCTTGCGTGTTTTGGATTACATAAGTTACTGGCATACCCACTTACTGCAGGGGGTCACTTTGCATTCAAAATCTCTGTATTTGTTCATTATCGTAAACTCCTAAGATAGGATCTAAAGCTAGGGAAAACAAGGCAATCGACCAAGGACATGTCTGTGTAATGTTTTTATTGATTGAGAAGTCTCCACTGGTAAGCCATTAGATTTTCAAACTACGTTAAAGGAAAACTCCAGCTTCCCATCTCTTTTAGTTCATCCAAGAGGGTTTTGCCTCTTTTTAGTAAGTCTTCTTCCCCCCTATTTGGTGCCTCATTCAGGAGCGTCCCTCTGTAGTGACTGTTAACAGCACACTGATCATTTCTTGGTCCATTTTGCATCATAAGCAACAAACTGCCAACATCCCACCACATATTTTCCAACTGAAATTTCATTTTACTTTGTCTATGAATGTCTGTCTGCATGACATTCATGTAAATAGTTCAGAATGTTAGCAGAAATTTTGTTGAAAGACTGCCAAAGTGTGACCCATTACAAATACGTGAAAAAGCAGGTCAGTCTGAAGAATGAGGCTGATTTTAATACCTTAACAAGGCACCATGGAATATACAGTGAGACCGGTTTCTATGGATTGCAGTCAGAAGGCATAACACAAACCCATCTGTTTAAATACTTTCTCTGAAAGAATGCTTAAATATACCCTCCCCCTCCAACAAAATAGCAATTTGCATTCACACTAGTGTATTTTTGTAAACACACACTCTAATGGTGTCTCGGCAGGCATTATAAGAAACCAGTAATTTGTGGCAGTAGCATAGTAAATGCTGAAACAAAGCACCTTAATTCTGGTATTTTATCTCCTGTCACATTACGGAGATTCCAATATGCATTTTAGGACAAAGGCAAGTAAATAGTAAAGCGGAGCAAAAACCCTGTCTGTAGCTTACTTAACCTCTCATGACATTTTGGGATGCACTCTATTAAACAATATTTTGGGATGCACTCTATTAAACAATAGTATCAAGAAAAGTGAAGTATAAATTAAGTATCTTCGTGAAATTGTCTTTTAAATTTGATTAGGGAAGACCTAATGGTCCACAAGCTGGTAATAAATTCTGCTTTTATGTAATGACAGATGCCTCTTGGAAATATTAATACAGTTGACAGACATTGTGGGTCATGGTTGTTTGTGTTTAAATGAATTAAATCTGCTTGAAGAGAAAGGATGCTGAAGGCTTAAGTTGCCTAGACAAGTCATGGGGCAGAGTGAAGAAAATCTGGAAGGATCTGAAGCAACTTATGATAGTGCTGCCTGTTTTCTGAGTGAATATGGAACTGTTTTTTTCCCCCTTGGGTTATAGTGTTTTATTTCCTGTCTCTAGATGATAAAAAGATTTAGTAAAACGTTGGGTAGTAGCTTGCCGTGAGTTCATAGAGGGCTAAAGCCCTGACTACAGCCCTGGTGGGTCAGATTCAATTAACTGCTTGGGCTGGACACCACAGGCAGTGAGGACAGGCCCTGTTCTGGGGGGAGGAAGTGCACAGGCTCAGCAGCACATGCACACTGAGACGGGGGAGGAGTTATGAAGTGGCTCTTCAGGGTGGTGAGGTTTGTTCTGCTGGCCTCAAACCCTTCTAGAAATGAAGTGCACTGTATTTACTGATGCCCACTGCAAGCTTCACCCATGGTTTGTCATTGAGATGGGTGCAGTGGGTAAAGATTCTAAACGAAAATGCTGAAGCACCCCTGATGACAGTTTTAATGGGTTCATAGGTTAATGATGACTCTTCATGGTGGACCGTTGCTCTCTGTGATGGAGAAGTGAATGGACCGATAGGCTGAGACAGGATAACTGTAATGCAGTGAGAGCACCAAAAAGGTTCTAGTTGGTTCATGAACTTAAACCATTGGGAGCAGTGGATTTCTTTTGATGTTCATCGTGCATGCAGCTGCAGTCATCACACTAGGGTTATCCTGCCGTCAGACGGGTCCTCGGTTGGCCGAATTCCAAAGTCTAGGTCCGGCATCGGTTGTCGTCGCTTCCCCGTTTGCGAAACTTTTCTTGCCTCTGACCGATGTCAGACAAAGTTAATAATTGCATTTCTTGTGGGAAGCAAATACCGCATAAGGATTTTCACTCTTACTGTATACCTTGCTTAGGGCCAGACCACGACGTCTCGGCCTGCCGTTTTTGTGCTAGGTTTAACAAGCGCACTATTAAGCGCCGGGCGGAGTTCGCCCTTCATTATTTTGGCAAAAAATTTAATTATATCATGTCGTTGGATACACTGATGCCAATTTTAGGCAAAAAACGCAAGGATAAGGATAGACATCCGAGGTCTGCACCGAGTACTGAAATCACGCTTAGGCCGACTAACCGTTCTCCGGTTCTCAGCGAGGCGCCTACGCAGCCCTACTACCGATGAAACTATTTTACCGGCGACTCAGTACCCGAGGCCGCAGGATCCCCAGTCTCCATTCCCACTGCAGATACCAACACTACTCTTGGCGGGGAAACCGAAATTTCAGTGAGGCTTGCCATTTCTGAAGGCGTTTTCAGGCCTACCACCTCTTCAATTAAATTATTCACTAAGTCTAAAGCTGCAATGAAAATTAAAAAACAAGGGCCTCAGACCCCCTCTCAAGGCCCCATGCCTAAAAACAGATGCTTAAAATGGCTGAGGATTTAATTACTCTCATCAGGGGTTCTCAAACCCCCTCCCCCCCCCCAGACAAAAGACCCAGGTTGGAGGAAGACTACCCTTCCTCAGACCAGGCTTCTATTACTTCAGACCATTCTGAGGACCAGGATTACACCTATTCCCCATTTGAAGACTCTGATGCTGAGGAGTCTATTCCCCTCGGTCTCCCCCCTGAGGACTTCTCTTTTGGGGAAACCCTGCATACATTGAGAGAGCACTTCCACTGGGAAGGCCAAGATTACTCAGATTCCAAGAAAAGGCTCAGGGAATTTCTGCTACTTCCCCAGCCTAGACCCCTGGCTATTCCTCTTGTCTTAGATATTTTGGATGATGTGTACGCAGAAGCCAGTCTTAATCCAGACTCATTACCTCCAGCCCCTGTTAAACCAGACAGATATTACCAGGTTCCTGATTCTCACCAGTTCCTCTATAAAAGCCATACTGCTGACCCAGAAACAATTTCACAGGGTCCCAAGGGAATTAAGGCCTCTACTGCTAAAAACCCTTTGCCTTCAGAGAGAGATTCTAGAGCATTAGAAAGGTGGGGGAAAAAGGTGTATACATCAGCCACTTTAACCATGAGGGCATTAAACTGTCAATTTAATATGTTAAAATACCAGCAGTTCTTGCTATCTCAGCTGAAAGGCAAAATGACACAAACAGAACAGCCAGACTTGAAAGAGTTGCAGGATTTGTTGCATGGAGCAGGACAAGTGGGGAAACATACCTTGCAGTGTGGTTTTGATGCTTTAGAGGCCTCATGCAGAGCTGCTGTCACTGGGTCTGTCATACATAGACATGCTTGGCTCAAAGAGCAAACCTTACCAGATCATGTCAAAGCAAAGTTATTAGATGCACCACTACAAAAAGATGTATTCGGTGCTAAAGCTGAGGAGGTACTAAAGAAAATGGAGGAAAAAGCAAAATCTATGCAAACAGTTAAAGATTTCTTGCAGGTGCAGCCCCCACGTTTCAGCAGAAACTGGCCTTCAAAAAATTGGTCCTTTCCAGCCACGGACAGACCCCAAAGGGGCAGATACAGATGCCCAAGGGGTAGAGGACAACCTCAAGGATCTTACAGAGCTAGACAGTGGCAAACACCAGCCCTCAGAGGTGGAGAAAATAGACCACAGTCATTTAGAAAACCGATGCAATGACTTTCCCCTATGCCTGCCAAACAAAGATATAATGGCAGCACCTTTGGGCGGAAAACTGGCCTTATTTTCAACAAAACTGGCACATTGTTAGCCAGAATCCATTTGTCCTGTGTATTATAGACAGAGGCTACAGGTTCCACTTTCACACCCTTCCAAAAATGAGAGTCATGCCAAACCTGACACAAAATCAATGGGCAGAGGCACAAAGGCACATTTCCGCTCTCATGGATATGAAAGCAATTCAAGAGGTACCTGCAAAAGAACAAGGTCAAGGTTTTTATTCAAGGCTGTTCCTGGTACCAAGGAAGGACAAAGATTGGAGACCCATCTTAGACCTATCCATTCTAAACACATATCTAGAGGTACCAAAATTCAAGATGCTCACATTACAACAGCTTCTTCCCATGCTGGGCAAGGAGTCTTGGCTGGTAACGTTGGACCTCAAGGAGGCATACCTGCATGTCCATATCAGACAAGATTGCAGAAGATACCTCAGATTTCTTGCAGGTTCAACCCATTATCAATTCTCTGCTTTGCCCTTTGGCTTATCTACTGCACCCAGAGTGTTTACGAAATGCCTGGCATCAGTAATTGCCTTCTGCAGACAACGAGGAATCCACATCTACCCATATCTAGACGATTGCCTGATCCAAGCAGACAGAAAGGACCTTCTATTGCAACATCTGGCATTTGTAATAAAACTGTTAAACTGCCTGGGGTACACAGTAAACAAAATGAAATCAAAACTAATACCTTCTCAACAGATAATTTTCCTGGGTGCCAGCTTAAATACAACAACCCAGATGGCCTACCTCACGCCAGACAAACAAGGGCAACTGTCTCAATACTACAACAAAATGGCAACTTTAACCAGGCTAACTGCAAGGAAAATCCTGCAGGCTCTGGGGTTCATGGCATCTTGCATCCTACTAATACCATTTGCAAAGCTGCATATGAGGAAACTACAATGGTACCTAAAAAACTTATGGTCTCAGCACAGCCACAGCTTGGAAACCATTATACCACTCATTCCATGCCTTCAAAAGGAATTTTTGTGGTGGGGTCAAGCATGCCAAAGAAACACAGGTCTTCCTTTCTGTTTACCACAAGCAACTCAAATAATCACAACAGACGCCTCAGACTACACCTGGGGAGCACACATGGCAGGTCAGTGTATTCAGGGAAAATGGTCCCAAAAAGAGATGCACCTACACATCAACAAAAAGGCGATGCTAGCCGTACAAAATGCTCTTATGACCTTCAAAGACCCACTGCATCCAGGCCAGATATTAAGAAGGACAGACAACACCACAGTCATGTGGTACATAAACAAACAGGGGGGGACACATTCATACTCCCTGTGCAGGCAAGCCATGACCCTGTGGAACACAGCACTGGAATTACAAATTCAACTACAGGCACAATTCCTGCCAGGGAAGGAAAACACACTGGCAGACAACTTAAGCAGAAATATGACAGACCCACACGAATGGAAGTTGCATCCTCAAGTCTTCTCAAAGATAATTCAGGCATGGGGACTGCCAGACATAGATCTATTTGCTACCCACAGAAATTACTAGTTGGAAAAATTCTGCTCAAGGACCTATCATCCACAGGCCTGGAAAGTGGACGCACTCTTTCAATTGGACAACATTGACAGTCTATGCCTTCCCGCCTCTACCTCTACTGGCCAAAGTCCTATTAAAAACCAGAGCAGAGAGGCCACAAATGATTCTCATTGCTCCAGACTGGCCACGACAGCACTGGTATCCTCTCCTAAAGAGCCTGTCACACAGACCACCATGGATCCTTCCTCAAGTTCCTCTTCTGTTGTCCCAGCACAACTACAAGACCCTTCACAGCCAGCTCAGAACTCTAAATCTAGCTGCATGCAGAATACCTTAGTTTACCAACAAACTCTCCTCTCCAAGGAGGTACAGGATGTCATCTTGGAGGCCAGGAGACCGTGTACTAGAAAAACCCACTCCGCCAAATGGAAACGATTTTGTACCTGGAATCAAGCAAAGGGTCAGAATCCTTCAGTAATAAATATACCTCAGATTTTACAGTACTAACTGAGATGTTAAACAGTGGCCTCTCCTTCTCTTCCATCGAGATCCACGCTTCAGCCATTTCAGCACAATACAATACGGATCCTCCTTTATTCTCACATCCTCTATTAAGGCAGTTCCTCAGAGGGGCAAAAAATATAAACCCCCCACGGAAACCACCAGCTCCAGCTTGGGACCTCAACTTCGTATTGGAGAAGCTAACACTGCCTCCTTTTGAGCCAGCTTCTTCAGCAGAGCTACAATACTTGTCATGGAAAACAGCCTTCCTGTTGGCTATTACCTCAACACGCAGGGTTTCAGAGCTACAGGCCCTCATGGCTGTGCAACCATTCATCATTTTCCATCAGGACAGGGTCTCCTTACAAACCAACCCTACCTTCATGCCAAAGGTAGTATCCAGTGTGGCTTTGAATCAGTCTATTCATTTACCTACCTTTTATCCAAATCCACAGAACAAAGTAGAGAGGCTACTACACTCCTTGGACATTCACAGGCAACTTCGTTATTACTTGGACAGAACAAAGTCATTCAGAAAATCTGAGCAGCTCTTTGTGTCCTATGCTACAGGTTCTCAAGGAAAGGCTATTTCCAAACAGACTATTTCAAAATGGATAGCCCACTGCATACGCTTTTGTTATTTATTTCATGGAAAATCAGTGCCTGTATACATCAGATCCCACTCCACCAGGGCTACAGCTACCTCAGCAGCTTTCCTTAGGGGGGTCCCTACCAAGGGCATTTTGGAAGCAGCTACTTGGAGTTCAGTGCACACTTTCTCCAAACACTACCACCTTCCACTATACTCAAAATCTACAGCGGGCTTTGCCACAGCAGTCCTGCAGGGCATTCTAGCCCCTCCTAATTCCGCTTAGTACCAGCCACCCTTACTTAGCTTTGGGATTCTACCAAAGTGTGATGACTGCAGCTGTATGCATGATGAACATAGTACAGTTTTGTACCTACCATAAATGTAGATGTTCGAGTGCGCATACAGCTGCAGTCCAGGTTACCCTCCCTCCATCCCCTCTTAGGACAGGACTTATGACAAACACCTTTTACATGCAACCTATTTGGGGTATTCCTTTATGGTGTATTTGCTTGCAACTACTGTTTTGATTTATCTACTTATGTATGTTTGCATGACATCATGTTTTGCCTTCCATTCTGGGGGCACCTGACATCTGGGGCAAGAAAAACTGAAGAAAAATGGCGTCGGCTGCCTCTTTTATACCCCTGCCGCACTGACGTCAAGGAAGAAGTGACAACAACCGATGCCGGACCTAGACTTTGGAATTCGGCCGACCGAGGACCCGCCTGACGGCAGGATAACCCTAGTGTGATGACTGCAGCTGTATGCGCACTCGAACATCTACATTTATGGTAGGTACAAAACTGTACTTTTTTATCTCTAGTGTATGTTTTATGTGTCTTGAGTTGATATAACTGCATTTTGTTCTCAGTCGAGTTGTGTCATGTTAAATAAGACTTTGAAAACTGAAACGACAGTTCTGCACTGTTTGCATTAATGCAGTAGTATCCTCTAGTGGCCACTAGTGATAATTGCAAGTGAAACTGAACAGGTTGTTTCTGCACTGATTTTGGGTACTTGCTTTGTGGAATTCAAACCTATCCTAACACTAAATTGTCTTAAGATGCACGTAATCCTGGATGAGATGCCAACCCATCACAGGATGCACAAGTAAACAAATGGCAACTTAGAAGCTTCATGTTGTGCCTCTCTGCATGTCTTTGGTATGTATGAGAAAACTGAAGCTGCATCAAAGAAACTTCATCCTCAAAATTGATTACATGTATATATCTGAAATTGTGGGACTGTATACATGTCTGCTGGCCTCACAAGGCGCCACAAACATAGTGAAAGCTTTAAAACATTAGGATAAAAAGTTTAAGAGGAGGGTTTGGGGGGTGGTTGGCATAATGGTTAAGGTGTTTACCTCACAGACAAAATATACAGGGTTTGATCTGCACCAAATGAAATTGGCTAGGCTTAAAATGGCCTAGTACTTGGCTATGATTCTGTGACTTTCCTGCTTAGTTTAGCAGAAGCATATTGGTGTCAAGCAGGAATGGAAATAAAAACAGAAGTAGACAAAAATCAGGCAGCACCTGAATGTGCCAAAAAATAAAAAGAATATAAAATGAAGGATCACATGTGAAAGCAAGAAATGTGGAAGAGGCATAAATATAGTTGCAAGTACAGGAAACTGGAGAAACCTGATGTCTATCAGGATCTGACGCAGGAATGGTTAAACAGAGATGAATTTAAACCAACAGATGAAAGGTTAATATAGGTGTACCAGGACAGTAGGCTACATACACGGTTTTCAAAGTATATTTATTTATTTTTATTTATTGACATTTGTTAACTGGGTTTGTCCAACTGGACTTGTGGCCCATTTTCAGTGGAGACCCGAGGAGAACAGCTCCAGTAGTACATGTTTAAGCAAGTACAATTTTAAACAATATTGATATAATAGCAGTTATAGCAAAAAGATTCACATATGTTGGGTTACATGCATAAAGTTAAAGTTGCATTAAAAAGAAGCTTAACATAATTTTACATTGATATAGTTCAATAGGTCAACAATAACATTTTTGTTTGTATAAAATTGTGCAAATGCAAAGTAGACACATTGGAGAGAGAGGTGTAATGAGGTACTAAGTATGGCCCTTTTGAGGGTACATAAAGAGAAGGAAGACTAGGAGGGGTCATGGCAAGGGCAGGTCCTGGAATTGAGAAAATAAGCTTTTAGTTCATTTTTAAAGTGGGAGGTGTGGGAGGTTGAACGTAAGTCAAGGGGGTGTTTGTTCCAAGCATGGGCAAGGAAGTGTTTGTGTCTATTGAACATGTCTGAGAAACAGACAAATGCAGGTTTTATAACACAAGAGTGGAAACGGTTGCACATCTTGTCACCTGCTTAATGTGATGAGACTGTTGCACTGGGGGTTATGCAGTCATTACAGTACTGCAGTAGATGAAGTATTGGAAACATGAGCCACAAAGCATTACCGAAAATGAAGTTTATCACATGGAATCACCCATTAGCAACAGTTCAAAAAATAGATCTGAGAAAACCAGATACAGTAGTCCATGAAAAAAAGTAACACTGATCACTGAAATTGCTCTACGCAGTGATTACAGTTTACCTCTCAACTGTCCAGATTTTCGCAGAATGTCCAGATTTTCGCCTCACATTTTTAGTCTGTTCTTAAAGTTTTTGATTTTCTGGCAAATCATTGGAATGATCTGAGGATTGAAGTTACCAAATGATATATATTTGTGTTTCAGACTTCAATAACATACAAAGCTATGTCAATGATCTGACGATTGAAGTCACCAAATGATGTATATTTGTGTTTCAGACTTCAATAACATACAAAGCTATGTCAATGATCTGACGATTGAAGTCGCCAAATGATTTATATTTGTGTTTCAGACTTAAATAACATACAAAACCCAGAGCTGTTGGACATGCTCCACTTAAAGAAATCCCTATCCCTCCGAGCTACACACTCTAGGGACCTAAACCTTGTCACCACAATAAACGGAACATGCTGGAGGATAGATTCCTGTCCCAGAGCCTTGTGTGTTAAGCAGAGATTGCCTCTGAGTAGATGATATGCTACAGAGTATAGCTGGAGTGTTTTTTAGACGGTCAGCATAGGGCATCTGCTTTAGGCCTATGATTCTTTTAGTGAGGTATTTCTGTGGCCTTTCCAGCTGTTGCAGATGTCTTGAGGTACATTCCAAACTGGGTGTTGTACTCTATAATGAGTCTAATGAGGGATGAGTACAGTGGGACAATGACCTCCTTTTTTCTGGATGAAAAGCCCTTGGTGATGAGTGGTGCCACATAGAAGGATTTCCTGACTGTTGTGGCGATGAGGTTATCGAAGGTGAGACCACTGTTATGGTGAATTCCTCTCTAAGCTGTAGTTTTGGCTTGGGAACACCCTAGGCTTAGATGTAGGCCTAAGTGTGTGTACACAGCCAGGCGTTTTCCTCAAAACACTGAGGTAATGAAAATACGTTTTTTTTTTCTTTTAATTAAAAAAAAAAAAAAAAAAGCAGGGGCTCTCATGACCCAACTGATACCCTTGGAATGGCTTTCATGACCTGACTGATTCCCTTGGAATGGCAGTCAGGAAATAAAATGGAATATTTGTTATACTGTAGAAGATTGATGAGGCACCCTTTATACTAGCATCATGTAAATCTGACAGTTTATATAGTGTATTTTTAAGGTGTGCAGGCTGAGTTTTGTAAGCAGAGACAGAACAGGTGGTGGTTGTAGCCTGTTTGTTTGCTCATCCTTGCTCAGGCAAGCAGTTTGTTTGTGCAAGTAGCTCAACAGTTAAATAGAAAAAGTCTTTCTCATGACCCAGTTTCACATGCACACAGCAGTTTTTTTTTTTAATTTGATGCAATTCTTAAACTAAATATGGGGCATGGTAAGGTGGTAGTATTTATGTGTGTGCTAAAATGAAGGAAGAGGGATAGAAAAATGGAGTTGAATGCATGATATAGGTTTCCGAGAGAACTAACCAAACCACCTTTCTTAGTGTGACCCTTGAATAGCCTGTTCAGCCTTTTCTTGTTTTTTAAAGCCACGTACATCATGAGATTTTTTTTTTTTTTTTTTTTTTGTAATCTGTTGTCTGATACTGGATTACCACCTTGTATTGCATGGCTGCAAAAGTAATGCACCTGACTAAGAGGAGGTTCCCTGCAGATTCTGTTTTTGCTAGAACTAATGGAACCGTGCTGTAGCCAGGTGTGTACTTTCACATGCAAAGTGTGTGTCCCATTGCAGCTGTGTACACCATGATTTGCCTTGGCTCATATACCTATTAGAAGTAATCACTTTGTAAAGGTATAATGCAGTAGTCATGGCTACAAAATATTATGTACCCAGAAACGCACTGATTGATGCTTACTTAATGACACAATATCCAGAGACTTTTATTTTGCTTCAGAATACTGTCCAAGGGTGTTTCCTTAGTTGCTCAAACAGCATGTCAGGGATCCAGCAGGGCTTGTTTCAGTAGCATTTTTTTGTTTTTTTTTCTGGCGAGTTCCTCAAAGAATGCAACCCTCCTTCTTGAGCTTTGCTTTATTTCTGACGTGGGGGTGTGGGTTTTGTAGAATTCAATTGGTCATTATTTCTCCTTTGGACAATACTTGAGTTTGTTCTTTATCTAAGGTATGTGTTCTGTTATCAGTTATGGGTGCACACAGCTGTGGTCAGCCTTCCTTCTCAGGGTATGTTCCTGTAACTCTATTTTTCTATGGTCATTGGTCTTAATATTCATTTGTGGGTATATTCATTTGTGGGTATTGGTCTGGACATCTGCTGTAAGTGCATCTACATTTCTCATTTTGATTTCAGCATCCATCACTGAATTTGCTTTGTAGTGGCTAGGTCTGCTGCTTTTTTGATGTTCTTTCTGGCACACTTGTGGCCCTGACTTTTTGCAGCATCGTGGCCCTCGCCATGCTGAGTGTGATAGAATAACTCTTACTTCCATGGAGTGTAGCACTGTTTGAAAATCTGTTTGGTTACCTAAAAGGCTTCCTTGCAGATTTCCGTCCCTTTTTGATGCAGGTCCTGCTGACTAACTGTAAAGAGGCTTGTTAACATTTTTGGTAGGGCTCAGACAGTTCCAAGTATGACTTTAATTTACACTCTGTCTAAGGTTTGGGTACTTTAATGGTGCATGCACCCCTCTTTTTGTTTTCCCTTAAGTTCCAATAAGTCCTGGTTAGCTTGAAGTACATGGTGCCATATAACCCGTACAAAAAAAAAAAAAAAAAAATGACATAGACACTTTTTTTTTAACTGATATCAACTGCAACAGCTTTTCAGCAATGATGTTACAGTCTCATTTGTCAGTGTCCCATGGAAAATATTCATTACCTGGATGTTCTTCATGTTTCACTGTTGCAGTCATCACATTTGGGTTATCTGCCTGCAGGTAGCCCTCAGCTGGCCTGAATACCAGAGTCTTGGGATTTCTGCGCCGGATGCTGTCGCTTCTTCCATGACATCAGGTCGTCAGGGGTATAAAACATGCAGCCAATGCCATTACATCAGTCTTTCTTGCCATTTAGTGCCCGAAGCAAAAGTGCCAGTTGGCCAACTCCTAAAATTTTCTTTTAGAGTTTCGGACCTGAAGTCTTCAAAAAGATAAGTACCCCACTGGGAATCTTTTTTCTTGCTTTAACCGATGTCAGAAAAAATTAATAATTGTCTTGCCTGTGGAAAGCAAATACCTCAGAGATTTTCATTCTTACCACATCACCGGTTTAGGCCCAGACCACGATGTCCCTTGCTGTCAGTTTTGTGCCTTGTTCAACTCCCAAACTATTCGTCGTTGGGCTATTTTTGTAGCTAAATACTTTAGTTCTCGATCTCCGTACTCCAAAATGGCTTCGTTAAGCCATTTGACTACCGATCTTCCGAAAAAGCATAAGGATAAAAACAGAGACAGACTGCATAGGTCCAAAACTGCCGATGATGCTTCCATTAAGCTAGTCGCCAGTCCGCCGGTACTCAGTGAGGTGCTTTCGCAGCCTCTGATACCCGCTTCTACAGATTCACAGGCCTCTGCTGAGACCCATTCGGAGTCTGATGTGCCTTGAGATGCTTGTTCGACTATGAAACATACGGAGGTCTCTACCTTGGATGGGTTCAGAGCCGCTGAGCAGGCACCGGCTTCTGAGGGTGTATTCAGGCGTACGGATTTTCATATTAAACAGATGACTGTTTCAAGCTAAAAATACCGAATTCCTCAGGCCTTAAGCTCGCACTACGCCTGGAAAACAGATGAACAAAGTGCATTCCCAGGCCCACATGCCTCAAAAACAGATTAGAATGGCTGAAGACCTTATTACCTTAATTAGGGGGAAGCCAGCCTTCCCCCCCCCTGAGACCTAGAACTGATTTTTTCTTCTGATCAGGAATCTGATATCTCTATTCCTTCTGACTACCAGGATTTACCCTTATCTACTTATCAGGATTATGATGCAGAGGATTCCATTCCCTCTGCTTCCCCTCCAGAGGATTTTTCTTTTAGTGAAACCTTGCATACCTTTAGGGAACATTTCCGCTGGGAAAGTCAGGACTATTCACAGTCCAAAAAGAGATTTAGGGAATTCTTAAACCTGCCTCAGCATAGGCCTCTAGCTATCCCTCCTGTTCTGGAAATTGTAGATGATGTTTTCCTGGAATCCAGCCTTATCCCAGACACTTTACCTCCAGCTCCCAGGAAACCAAACAGGTACTGTAGAGTACGTGACTCTCACAAATTCCTCTTCAAGAATCCTACTGCGGATCCAGAGACCATTTCCCAAGGACCTAAAAGCATTAAGGCTACTACTGCCAAGAATCCTTCCCCTTCTGACAGGGATTCTAGGGCTTTAGACAGATGGGGTAAGAAGGTATATACCTCTAGTACTCTGGCCATTAGCGCTTTTAAATTGCCAGTTTCATATGTTAAAGTATCAGCAACATATTATGGGACTACTTAAACAGAAAATTATGTTGATTCCTGACTGTGCTGAACTCAAAGATTTACAAGAGTTAATGCATTCTGCTGACCAAGTTAATACTTTGCAATGTGGTTTTGATGCTTTAGAAGCATCTTGCAGGCTGCTGTCACTGGGTCTGTACTTAGAAGGCTTGCTTGGCTTAAACTTGCCAGATCATGTTAAGGCTAAATTACTAGATGCACCCTTAAACCAAGACCGCCTTTTTGGCAACAAGGCGGAAGAAGTCCTCAAAAGAATGGAGGAAAAAGCTAAATCTATGCAAACTGTTAAAGATTTCTTACAAGTACAGCCACCTAGATTCAGTAGGCACTGGCCTTCCAAGAACTGGTCCTTTCCATTCCTTTCTAGGCCTTCTCAGTCCAAACCCAGGAGCAGCAGACCACCAAGGCTTCAGTCTAAGGCTATGCACAGATCTAAGCAGTGGGGGGCTCCCACTTCCAAAGCAGGGAGTAATAAGCCACCCCCTATGGAAAAAATTGCACAGTGACTTATCCTTAACTCTTCCAAGCCTTGCTCAACTACTTGCACCTTTAGGAAGAAAGCTTGCCCTGCTTGCAAAAAACTGGGAATTCATTACCCCAGACAAATGGGTTTTAAACACAGTTTCCATAGGATACAGATTCCACTTCCACTCTCTCCCATCCCCAAGTGGATGGCCAGATCTCCCCCCAAATCAGTGGGCAGAGTCCCCAAAACAAGTTCTTTCTCTCCTCGGCATCAAGGCTGTTCAACCTATCCCAGCAGAACAAAGGGGGCAAAGTTTCTATTCAAGACTGTGCCTGGTTCCCAGAAAAGAACTCCTGGCATCCTATCCTGGACCTGTCTATCCTCAACATCTTTCTGGTGGTCCCAAATTTCACAATGCTAACTCTTCAACAGCTTCTTCCTATGGTAGCCAAGGATGCCTGGCTGGCAACCCTAGACTTAAAAGAAGGTTATTTGCACATCCCAATAAGGGAGTCTTGCAGGAAATACCTATGCTTCAGGGCAGGCTCCATGCACTATCAGTTCTCTGCACTTCCCTTTGGCTTATCTACTGCACCTAGGGTATTCACAAAGTGCCTAGCTCCAGCCATTGCATTTTACAGGCAGAGAAATATTCAGATTTTCCCATATTTGGACAATTGCCTGATTCAGGCAGAGTCACGACTTGCAATTACAGCACCTGGCATTTGTTAAGAGACTTCTAACTTCACTTCACTGGGGTACACCATCAATGAGAATAAATCACACCTAATACCCTGCCAACAGATTATATTCCTGGGAGCAAGCTTGAACACAACTTCCCAGATGGCATTCCTCACTCCAGAGAAACAAGTTTGTTTGACAACCTACTGGCCACAAAACTCCAGCTATCTGCAAGGAAAATCCTGCAAGTCCTGGGGTTCATGGCCTCTTGCATTCTGTTAATTCCATATGCAAGACTGCGTATGAGGAAACTTCAATGGTATATAAAATGTCTGTGGTGTCAGCATTCTCAGGACCTGGAAACAATGATTCCTATCATCTCTTGCCTAAGGGCAGAGTTCCTTTGGTGGGCAGAAGCCTGCAACCACAACAAGGGACTCCCTTTCACTCTATCCCCTGCCGTCCAAACCCTAACAGACTCCTCAGACTATGCATGGGGGGCTCGTATGGCAGGGCAGTGCATTCAGGGCAAATGGAACCCAATACAGTTGCACCTGCATATCAGTCAAAAAGAAATGTTCGCTGTACAGAATGCTCCGATAGCCTTCAAAGACCTTATTCTTCCAGAACAACTATTGGTAAAGACAGACAACACCACAATTATATGGGTACATGAATAAGCAAGGGGGAACCCATTCCTACCCACTCTGCAGACTAGCTGTGGCTCTGTGGAACATAGCCTTGAGCATCCAAGTGAACCTACAAGCTCAGTCCCTGCCAGGCAGACTAAATTCACTGGCAGATGACTTAAACAGAAATCTCATGGACTCACACGAATGGAAACTGGAACCCAAAATATTCAAGCTCTTGGTGAACAAATGGGGGACTCCAGAGGTAGACCTTTTTGCCTCCCCTCAGAACCACCAATTGAAAAAGTACTGCACCAGAACTCCCCACTGTCAAGCTTGGAAAGTGGATGCCCTGTCCTTTACCTGGGAAGGCCTCTCAGTTTATACCTATCCCCTCTGCCTCTCCTCTCGAAGGTCCTGCTAAAGATCAAACAGGACAAGCCAAGGACAATTCTGATTGCATTGGACTGGCCACACCAGCACTGGTACACCCTTTTGTGCAGTCTGACAGTATTACAACCATGGCACTTTCCTCAGTCTCCTTCCCTGCTGTCCCAGCAGGCGGGCCAGATTCTGTACCCTCAGGTTCAAACCCTGAACTTTGCAGCCTGGCTTAATCCCCTGAGCTCACCTCTAGCAGTCCTCAGTAAGCAGGTGCTGGATGTCATTCTTGAGGCAAGGAGGCCTAGTACTAGAAAATCCTATTCAGAAAGTGGAAAAGCTACTGTTCCTGGGGCTAGTCTCAAGGGATAGGCACAACGGTGCCCATCTTACCTAATATTCTAGATTATTTAACAGAAGTGCTCCACAAGGGCCTATCTTTCTTGTCAATTCATGCCTCAGCCATATCAGCACATTACAATACTGACCCACCCCTCTTTTCTCATCCACTGCTAAACCAATTCCTTAGAGGGGCCAAAAATTTAAGACCCCCCCCCCCCCAGGAGAGCTCCCACTCCAGCCTGGGACCTAAACTTTGTGTTGGAGAAACTTACCCCCCCCCCCCCTTTGAACCAGCTGCTACAGCAGAGTTGAAATTTCTTTCTTGGAAAACAGCTTTACTTCTACCCCTCACTTCTGCAAGAAGAGTGTCTGAACTGCAGGCCCTTATGGCAGTGGAACCCTTTATTATCTTCCATGCGGACAGGGTTTCCCTCAGGACTAATCCATTTATGCCCAAGGTGGTATCTAGTGTGACTCTGAACCAGTCCATTCATTTGCCTACCTTTTCCCTAATCCCCAGAATAAGGGGAAAGGATATTGCATTCCCTGGGTGTGCACAGACAGCTTAGATTCTATCTGGACAGGACTAAGCCTCTCAGAAAATCTGACTATCTGACTAGCTGCTAGTCAGCTTTGCTGCAGGAGCAGAGGGGAAGGCCATTTCAAAGCAAACCATTTCCAAATGGATAGCACATTGCATCCATTTCTGCTACAAGCACCATGGAAAACCTACCCCCAGGGGATAAAAACACATTCCACCAGGGCTGTGTCTACCTCTTACTGGTTTTCTCTGAGGAATCCCTACCAGGGACATCCTGGAAGCTGCAACCTGGAGCTCTGTACATACTTTCACCAAGCATTACCACTTGCCTGTCTTTTCTAAATCCAGAGCTGGATTTGCCACAGCAGTCTTACAGGGCTTCATTGCTAACCCTAATGCTCCTTAAATGCCTCTGTCCTCCCTTAGCTTTGGGAATCGGCCCAAATGTGATGACTGTAACAGTGAAACACGAAGAACATAGTACAGTTGTGTACACTTAACATAAATGTAGATGTTCGAGTGTATTCACTGTTGCAGTGCTGGTTACCCTCCCTCCAGCCCCCTGACTTCTCTTTACTTTTATCTGTCTTTTTTGTTTGTCATACTTTATATCATGTGCATTTGCTTTTTGCTGGGGGTGTTCCATACCATGTAATTGCTTCCTATTGTGGGGGAACCTGACATCTGGGGCAAGAAAATAATGGTATCGGCTGCATGTTTTATACCCCTGTCGACCTGACGTCCTGGAAGAGGCGACCGCATCCGACGCAGAAATCCCAAAACTCTGGTATTCAGGCTGGCTGAGGACTACCTGCAGGCAGATAACCCAAATGTGATGACTGCAGCAGTGAATACACTCTAACATCTACATTTATGGTAAATGTATACAACTGTACTTACACACTGAACTGATGCAATAAGCAGTGGTCATTATCTGTATACATAAACACGGTATATCGGTATATGTTTTTTTTTATTTTACTTTTTTACTTTTAACCTTGGGGGGCAGCTTTTCAGCAATATGTCTTCAGTGGTACACTTAATTGTCAGCAAAGGAAGTAGTTGATACTGCTGCCTCATTAATTGGTTCCATTTTAAGTTTGACTCTTTCTGCCCCTGAAGTGGTCTACAGTTGTTTTAGTCACCCTTCTGTTTTTTCTGAATGCTGCATCACCTGCTTTATATGTTCCTGTTCCTCCATTTCAAGTAGTAATGTCTGTATTGGGCAGTTCACACGCACATGATGAAGTGTGTTTTCCTGTGTGTTCTACTTACTACTTTGCTATCTTTTCCATCTGTCAATATGTCACGATATGCCATTTCCTGTGGTGTTTTTCTAACAACTAGCATTCACAAAGTGATATCTGTTATGCTCCCCAGATGCCTTGGTTAGAGCACATTTTGTCATCTCCTGCCCTGCTCAGTAGCATGTTACGCAGCTGCTAAAGGGTCATGACCACCTTCAGTGATTTGTCTAATATTTCATTTTACTTGCATGGTAATATTTTTGTATATGTTCATCATAAGTGACTCTTAAAATATTGTGACAGCCCCCTACAAAATGGAGGGTTTGTCAGACTGCAGTCCTGTAACATAGATATGTAGACTTAAATCATTTCTTTAATATTTTTGGAACTGCATAGCAGTACAGTTGTTGATGGTTTTAGTAGAAGGGTTTGTAAATAGACTTCCCTGGTGCTAGTATGTTGTGCACACAGTTGCATGATGTTCATCGTGCATACAGCTGCAGTCCTCACAGATGGGTTATCCTGCCGTCAGGCGGGTCCTCGGTCGGCCGAATTCCAAAGTCTAGGTCCGGCGTCGGTTGTCTTCGCTTCTTCCCTGACGTCAGTGCGACAGGGGTATAAAGGAACCAGCCAACGCCATTTTCTTCAGTCTTTCTTGCCGCGCGGTGCCCGAAGCAGAAGCAGTTCGCAAGTGCCGGTCGGCCAGCTCCTGAGATTACGAAAATTTGGAAACTGAAGTCTTCTTAAAAGCTAAGTAACCCGTTGGGGAACCTTTTCTTGCCTCGGACTGATGTCAGACAAAGTTAATAATTCTATTTCTTGTGGGAAGCAAATACCGCATAAGGATTCCCATTCCCTCTGTATACCTTGTTTAGGCCCAGACCATGAGGTCTCGGCCTGCCGCTTTTGTGCTACATTCAACAAACACACTATTAAGCATCGGGCGGAGTTCGCTCAACATTATTTTGGAAAAGCATTTAACTATACTATGTCGTCGGATACTCTGACTCCGGTTTTGTCTAAAAATTGAAAAGACAAGGACCGACACGCGAGGTCCGTGGCCTCTACCGACACCACTCCAAAGCCGGCTACACGTGGTCCGGTTCTCAGTGAGGCGCCTACGCAGTCCCTGCCTACCGACGACCTGCCTTTGACAGTGTCTCCTGTACCCGAGGTCGCAGGCTCCTCGGCCCACACCCCGACTACAGATACCGAAGCCACTGTGAGTTGAAACTCAGAATGTGGACAGGTCCACCTCCACTCAAGGTGTCTTCAGACCTTCCTCTTCTTTTTCTATCAAGGCTTTCACCAACTCTAAAGCAACCATGCACTCTAAGAGACCAGCTGCACAGGGCCCATCTCCAGGCCTCATGCCTAAGAAACAGATGCTTAAAATGGCTGAGGATTTAATTACTTTTATCAGAGGTTCTCAGCCCCCTCCAGACAAAAGGCCTAGAGTGGAGGAAGATTCCCCCTCCTCTGATCAGGGCTCCATTATTTCAGAGCACTCTGATCAGGAACATTCTTACTCCCCTTTTGAAGACTCTGATGCGGAGGAGTCCATCCCTTCTGTATCCCCCCCCCCCTGAGGATTACTCATTTGGGGAAACTTTGCATACCTTAAGGGAACACTTCCACTGGGAAGGCCAGGATTATTCTGATTCCAAGAAAAGGCTCAGGGAATTTCTCTTGCTTCCTCAGCACAGGCCTTTGGCTATACCTCCTGTCTTGGACATTCTAGATGATGTTTACTTGGAGGCCTGCCTTAACCCGGACTCTCTACCTCCAGCTCCAGTTAAGCCTGACTGGTACTACAGGGTCCCTGACTCACACCAATTTCTATACAAGAGCCATGCTGCTGACCCAGAAACCATCTCACAGGGCCCCAAGGGAGTTAAGGCCTCCATTGCTAAAAATCCTTTGCCTTCCGAGAGAGATTCCAGATCCTTAGAAAGGTGGGGAAAAAAGGTATATACCTTGGCTACCTTACCTATGAGAGCCTTAAACTGTCAGTTTCATATGCTAAAATACCAACAGTTTATGTTATCACAATTGAAAAGTAAAATGTCACAACTTGAACAACCAGATTTGAAGGAGTTGCAGGACTTGATACATAGTGCAGAACAAGTGGGTAAGCATACCTTACAATGTAGTTTTGATGCTCTAGAGGCCTCATGCAGAGCTGCTGTTACAGGATCAGTCATACGCAGGCATGCCTGGCTTAAGGAACAAGCCTTACCTGATCATGTCAAAGCTAAATTACTAGACGCTCCTCTTCAAAAGGATGTACTATTTGGTGCTAATGCTGAGGAGGTATTAAGGAAAATGGAGGAAAAGGCTAAATCAATGCAAACTGTGAGAATTTCTACAGGTACAACCCCCATGTTTTAGTAGAAATTGGCTTTCCAAAAACTGGTCCTTTCCTGCCACAGACAGAACCCAAAGAGGCAGATACAGGTGCCCGAGGGGCAGAGGACAATCCCAAGGATCATACAGAGGCAGACAATGGCAAGCTCCTACACAGAGGTGGCGAGGACAACTCGCAATCTATCAGAAAGCAAACCCAATGACTTTCCACTTTGCATGCCAACCAGATCTCAAATGGCAGCCCCCTTGGGAGGAAAGCTGGCATTATTTTCAAAAAATTGGCATACTGTCACAAAGGACAAATGGATCCTGGACATTATAAACAGAGGCTACAAATTCCATTTTCACACCCTTCCAAAAATGAGGCATGCCAAACCTGCCACACAATCAAAGGGCAGAGGCACAAAGGCTAATTACAGAGCTCAAAAACATGAAAGCTATTCAAGAGGTACCTATGCACGAACAAGGTCAAGGGTTTTATTCCAGGCTATTTCTGGTGCCAAGGAAGGGAAAAGATTGGAGACCTATTCTGGATCTATCCATCCTAAACACATTCCTACTCGTACCATAGGTTCATAGGTTGGTACTAGGCTATCAGCCCTAGGGCCTATACAAGCCTAGCCATAACAATTCCCTGGCTATTTCTTCCCACATTATTTACTTTCCTGGACCCCTGTCTAGATTCCTAAATGACCAAAATTCAAGATGCTCACTCTACAGCAGCTTCTTCCCATGCTGGGCAAGGAGTCTTTGCTGGTAACATTGGACCTCTAGGAGGCATACCTGCATGTCCCAATCAGACAAAATTGCAGAAGATACCTCCGATTTCTTGCAGGTTCAACTCACTATCAATTCTCTGCATTGCCCTTTGGCTTATCCACTGCGCCCAGAGTATTCACGAAATGCCTGGCATCAGTAATTGCCTACTGCAGACTTCAAGGGATACAAATATATCCCTATTTGGACGACTGCCTGATCCAAGCGGACAGCAAACACATCCTTCAGAAACATCTGGCTTATGTAATGTTATTGAACTCTCTGGGATACACAGTCAACAAAAAGAAATCAAGACTAATACCCTCTCTCGGAAGATAATTTTCCTGGGTGCCAACTTGGAAACAAACACCCAGATGGCCTACCTCACGCCAGAAAAGCAGGGGCAACTAATCCAATACTTCAGAACACTAGCAAATTGCACCAGGCTTACTGCAAGGAAAATCCTGCAGGCTCTGGGATTCATGGCATCTTGCATCTTACTAATCCCATGTGCAAAGCTGCATATGAGGAAACTACAATGGTACCTGAAAAACATATGGTCTCAACACAGCCACAGTTTGGAAACAATAATACCACTAATTCCATGTCTGCAAAAGGAATTTCTGTGGTGGGCTCAAGCATGCCAAACAAACACAGGCCTTCCTTTCAGCAAGCCTCAAGCAAATCAAGTCATCACAACAGATGCCTCGGACTACGCCTGGGGGGCGCACATGACAGAACGGTGCATTCAGGGCAAATGGTCCCAAAAAGAAAAGCACCTTCACATCAATCAAAAAGAAATGCTAGCAGTAATAAATGCTATTATAGCTTTCAAGAACTTTCTACAACCAGGTCAACTTTTGATAAGCACGGACAACACCACAGTTATGTGGTACATAAACAAGCAGGGAGGAACACATTCTTACCCCCTATGCAGACTGGCCATGTCACTTTGGAACATGGCCATGGACTTACAAATGGAACTACAAGCACAGTACTTGCCAGGCAAGGAAAACACGCTGGCAGACGACCTAAGCAGGAATATGACAGATCCACACGAATGGAAGTTGCATCCAAAAGTTTTTACAGAAATAATCCAAGAATGGGGAAGGCCAGACATAGATCTATTTGCCTCCCACAAAAATCAATTGACAAAATTCTGCTCAAGGATCTTCCATCCAAAGGCCTGGAGAGTGGACGCTCTTTCAGTTGGGCATCAATGACAGTTTATGCCTTCCCACCTCTTCCTCTGCTGCCCAAAGTGCTATTGAAGACCAGAGCAGACAGACCAAAGATGATCCTCATTGCTCTGGACTGGCCAAGACAACACTGGTACCCAGTCCTGAGGAGCCTGACACATTCCCCACCATGGACCCTGCCTCTAATGCCTCTTCTTCTGACTCAACACAGCTTCAAAACTCTTCACAGTCAACTAAAAATACTCAATCTAACCGCATGAAAGATTCCTTAGCATCACAGCAGGCCCTACTCTCCAAGGAGGTGCAGGATGTCATTTTGGAGGCCAGAAGGCCATCAACTAGGAAAGCTTACTCCGCAAAATGGAAACGTTTTTGTACCTGGAATGAGAAAAAGGGCCAGGATTCTGGAAAACTGAATTTACCACAAATACTACAATATTTGACTGAACTGCTAAGCAGTGGACTTTCTTTCTCCTCCATCAAAATCCATGCCTCAGCCATTTCTGCAGAATACAACACTGATCCACCTTTATTCTCTCACCCTCTCAAGACAGTTCCTCAGAGGGTCTAAGAATTTGAGACCTCCAAGGAAACAACCAATACCTGCCTGGGATCTTAATTTCATTCTGGAAAAACTGACCCTGCCTCCTTTTGAGCCAGCTGCTTCAGCAGATTTGCAATACTTGTCCTGGAAAACAGCTTCCCTTCTGGCTATCACCTCAGCTCGTAGAGTTTCAGAATTACAGGCTCTCATGGCTGTCCAGCCTTTTATCTTCCATCAGGACAGAGTTTCCTTACGAACCAACCCGTCCTTTATGCCTAAAGTGGTATCCAGGGTAGCTTTAAATCAGGCCATACACTTACCTACTTTTTATCCTAATCCTCAAAACAAAGGGGAGAGATTACTACATTCCTTAGACATCCACAGACAACTGCGTTATTATTTGGACAGAACAAAACCTTTCAGAAAATCAGAACAGCTCTTTGTGGCCTATGCCGTAGGAGCTCAAGGAAAGCCAATTTCCAAACAGACAATTTCAAAATGGATAGCCCACTGCATACGCTTTTGCTATTCCTTTCATGGCAAAACTGTACCTACAGGCATTAGAACTCATTCCACCAGGGCCACAGCCACCTGTACAGCCTTCCTCAGAGGAGTTCCTACCAAGGATATTTTGGAAGCAGACACTTGGAGTTCTGTGCATACCTTCTCCAAGCACTACAACTTACCATTATACCCCAAATCTAGAGCAGGCTTTGCCACTGCAGTCTTGCAGGGCATTTTGGCTCCTCCTAGTTACACCTAGTGCCTACCACCCCTTTCTTAGCTTTGGGATTCTACCCATCTGTGAGGACTGCAGCTGTATGCACGATGAACATAGTACAGTTTTGTACCTACCATAAATGTAGATGTTAGAGTGCTAATACAGCTGCAGTCCAGGTTTCCCACCCTCCTTCCCCTCTGGGGTATTCTTTTATGGTGTATTTGCTTGCAACTACTGTTTTTTGATTTTATTGCATTGCATTATTACCTAATTTTATGTATTGCCTTCCTTCTGGGGGCACCTGACATCTGGGGCAAGAAAAACTGAAGAAAATGGCGTCGGCTGGATGTCCTTCATGGATGCATCTGCAGTCATAACAAATGGGTTGTCCTGTCGTCAGGCAGCCCTTCGGTCGGCCGGATTCCAAAGTCCGGGTCCGGCTTCGGCTGATGTCGCACTTCACCCGACGTCATCTCTGCTGGTCTTCGGGTATAAAGGCATCAGCCGACGCCATTTTCCTCAGTCTTTCTTGCCGCGTGGCCCAAGCAGAAGCTGTTCGCAAGTGCCGGTCGGTCAGATCCAGAGATTACTACTACCGAATACTACTTCAAGACTTCTAAAAAGCTAAGTACCCCGTTGGGGACTCTTTCTTGCCTCAGCCAATGTCAGAAAAAGTCAATAACTGTTTAACTTGTGGGAAACAAATACCTCATAAAGATATCCACTCTTACTGTCTGCCTTGCTTAGGCCCAGACCACGACGTAGCAGCCTGTTCTGCCTGTGCTTCCTTCAACCGACGAACGCTTAGGCGTCGGTCGGAGTTTGCTGAACAGTTTTTCGGCTCAGATTTTGCGTACATTATGCCATCGGATCCTCCGACTACCCAAATTGTTAAAAAACGCAAAGAAAAAGACCGACACTCGCGGTCCGCGGTTTCGGCCGAAACCACGGTTAAGCAAGCCGCGAGTGTCTCTGTTTCGGCCGAAACCGAGAAAACCGGTCAATCTTCAGCCGAATCCATGACTACTACTGAGGCTCCTGCTACCTTAGTTGAATCGGCCTCAGAAATTTTGCCTACAACTGTGGTTCCTAGTGATTTATCAGACACCATCCCTTTGGATGTCTCTACCCCAGCACGTGGTACTGCTAGGCCCCCTGCAGCCATGTCTATTAAGGCCTTTGCCAGGGCTAAAGCAGCCAAATCTGTTAAATCAGTGCCTGTTAAGCCCCCCTCACACAGGCCCACTTCAAGTTCACAAATGCTTACTCTGGCAGAAGATTTAATATCCTTAATTAGGGGATCCCATTCTCACCCAGACCGGGCCTCTCAGCCCCCAGAAAAGAGACCTAGAGCAGAGCCCCCCGAGGCAATGTCCTCTGATGATTCTGCGGATGACTCGGACATTACAGACCAGCCAGAGGCTCCTTTTTCTACTTATGAAGATTCCGATGCTGAAGAATCCATTCCAGCTGCCTCTCCACTAGAGGAATTTTCCTTTGGGGAAACCTTACATGCCATGAGAGAACAATTCCAATGGCAGGGACAAGATTTCTCAGATTCAAGAAAAAGGCTTAGGACTTTTCTGCACTTACCACAACATAGGCCCTTAGCTATACCTCCTGTACTGCCTGTTGTGGATGATGCATTTAATGATGTTTGCACTGCTCCTGATTCTTTACCTCCAGCCCCTGCCAAACCAGATAGATTTTACAGGGTGCCAGACACTCATCACCACCTATACAAGGCCCCACTTGCAGATCCCGAAACTATATCCCAGGGGCCTAAGGCAGTAGCCTCGACCACAGCAAAAAACCCTATCCCTTCTGAAAGGGAATCCAGGTCCTTAGAGATGGGGAAAAAGTTTACACCTCTGCTACTCTCTCAGCTAGAGCTTTAAACTGTCAGTTTCATATGATCCAATACCAAGAGTTTATGCTTGATCAGTTAACTAAAAACTGTCCTCTGATGAATCCTTAGATAAGAAATATGTATTAGAAATGGTGAATAACATCCAACAGGTTAGTAACCATTCCTTAAAATGTGGCTATGATGCACTGGAGGCTTCATTTAGATCAGCCATGACTGGCACAGTGATAAGAAGGCATGCATGGTTGAAAGAACAGGTCTTACCGGATCATGTTAAAGCAAAGCTGTTAGATGCTCCTATGGATAAGGCCAGTCTATTTGGTACACCTGCCCAGCAAGTAATGAAGAAAATGGAAGAAAAGGCAAAATCTGTACAAACAGTTAAAGATTTCTTACAGGTTCAGCCCCCAAGGTTTAGCAGGAACTGGCCTGCCAAAAATTGGTCCTTTCCAGACTCCACAAAATCCCAAAGGGGCAGGAATAGACGCTCTAGAGGCAGAAATCAATCCAGAGGAGGTGCCTACAGAGGACGACAGTGGCAAGGCAATAACCGAGGCACAGACACAACCACTGCCACTGCAACAGGACAATCACAGTGACTTGGCTCTGACACCGCCTACCAGGGAGCAAATAGCAGCACCTTTAGGCGGAAAGTTAGCCTTATTTTTGAAAAATTGGCACTATATTACAAAAGACAAGTGGATTTTGCAAACCATAGACCAAGGCTACCGGTTCCACTTCCACACCTTACCAGTAAAAGAGGAATGCCAAACCTACCTCCAAATCAAAAAATAGAAGCTCTACAGCAGATAGCGAAATTAACAAAGATGAGAGCTGTGGAAAGAGTACCAATAACAGAACAGGGCAAAGGATTCTACTCCAGACTCTTCCTAGTACCAAGAAAAGAGAAAAGTTGGAGACCTATTCTCGACCTGTCCGTCTTAAACACATACATCATTGTCCCAAAATTCAAAATGCTGACCCTACAGCAACTTCTTCCCATGCTGGGCAAGGAGTGTTGGCTGGTAACTCTAGATCTCAAGGAGGCATACCTGCACGTCCCCATTCGACCAAATTGCAGAAGATACCTCAGATTTCTTGCAGGATCAGAGCATTATCAATTCTCAGCATTGCCCTTTGGCTTATCTACTGCGCCCAGAGTATTCACAAAATGCCTGGCATCAGTAATCGCTCACTGCAGACTACAGGAATCCAAATTTATCCATACCTGGACGACTGCCTCTTACAAGCGGACAACAAAAGCAAGCTGACAACAGATTTACTAAGGGTCATTTACTTGCTACAAGCCCTGGGATACACAGTCAATTTACAAAAGTCAAGGCTGATACCATCCCAAACAAGAACATTCTTGGGCGCGGAATTGGACACAGTAAAACAAATGGCATTCCTAACTGCAGAAAAACAAAAAGAACTCCCTCTTTACTTCTTGGCATTAACAAAGCAGAACAAACTAACAGCAAGAAAAGTTCTGCAGGCCTTGGGCTTCATGGCATCATGCATAATCTTGGTCCCACATGCCAGACTGCATATGAGAAAGCTACAGTGGTACCTAAAGAATTTATGGTCTCAGCACAGGCACAGCTTAGAAACAGAAATCCCACTAATCCCATGCCTAAAACAGGAGTTCCTATGGTGGGCTCAAGCATGCCAGTCAAATCCAGGCTTACCCTTCCACATCTTTCGAGCAAGCCAAACCATCACAACGGACGCCTCAGACCTAGGATGGGGGGCACACATGCTGGACAAATGCATACAAGGATTGTGGACTCAAGACCAGCTGCACCTGCACATAAACCAAAAAGAAATGCTGGCAGTAAAACTGGCAATCCAAAAATTCAGACCATTCCTCAAAGAAGGCCATTTGATGATAAGGACAGACAACACCACAGTCATGTGGTACATCAACAAACAGGGAGGCACTCATTCATACCCCCTATGCAGAATGACTTTGGACCTTTGGAATCTGGCTCTCAGCTACAACATCCAGTTACAGGCAATATTTGTGCCGGAAAAGAGAACACCCTAGCAGACATGTTAAGCAGAACCACCTCGGATGCTCACGAATGGATGCTACACCCGGACATCTTCAAGGCCATCACAAAGAAATGGGGAATGCCACAAATAGATCTATTCGCATCCCCACTCAATCACCAGCTCAGAAAATTCTGCACAAGGACATTCCACCCACTTGCATGGAAGGTGGACTCTCTATCCTTCAGCTGGAAAGGCCTGACAGCATATGCATTTCCACCTCTTCCCTTGATGCACAAGGTACTATTGAAAATCAAAGAGGAACGTCCAAGGATAATCCTGATAGCTCCATGGCCAAGACAACACTGGTACCCATTGCTGAGGAGCATGTCTCGAGAGAATGTGGTCAATACCCTGATGCCTTTGATGTTAACTCAGAACAACTACAACATCATGCATCCAAACCTAAAAACCTTGCAACTGACTGCCTGGAACATCACATAGCAGCAACTAACCCAGACCTTTCCCAAAGGGTTAAAGACATTATCCTTGAAGCCCACAGACCTTCAACAAGAAGGAACTATGCAGGAAAATGGAAAAGGTTTGTCATTTGGAGTACTGAAAGAGGAAAAGATGTGTCGAACATAGATATTGCTAACATTCTGGAGTACTTGGCAGAGCTTCTACATACAGGCCTGTCCTATTCCTCCATCAAGATACATGCATCAGCTATTTCAGCAGAATACAGCTTGATCCACCTGTCTTTTCGCATCCTCTACTCAGGCAGTTCCTCAGAGGGATCAAGAATGTAAAACCTCCTAGGAAACCACCATTACCAGCATGGGACTTGAACTTTGTGCTAGAAAAGTTGACACTCCCTCCGTTTGAACCAGCAGCAACAGCAGATCTGCAACACCTGTCATGGAAAACTGCTTTCCTACTGGCAATTACCTCAGCAAGGAGGGTTTTGGAACTACAGGCCTTAATGGCAGTGCAACCCTTCCTAATCTTCCATCAAGATAGGGTGTCCATGAGAACTAATCCTACATTTATGCCTAAGGTGGTATCCAGAGTGTCTTTAAACCAGGCAATCCACCTACCTACCTTCTTTCCCAAGCCACAGAACAGGGGGGAAAGACTGCTGCATACCTTGGATGTACATAGGCAGTTACGCTACTACCTGGACAGAACCAAAAGTAACAGAAAAACTGACCAGCTTTTAGTAGCCTATGCAACAGGAAGGGAAGGAAAAGCAATTTCCAAACAGACAATCTCCAAATGGATAGGAAATTGCATAAGATTCTGTTACTCCTACCATGGAAAACCAGTTCCACAGAACATAAGACCTCATTCTACAAGGGCTACAGCCACTACCACAGCTTTCTTACGAGGAGTGGCAACCAAGGACATTATTGAGGTGGCTACTTGGACCTCCGTGCATACATTTGCCAAGCATTATAATTTACCTCTATACTCTAGATCCCGAGCAGGGTTTGCCACTGCTGTACTGCAAGGGATCCTAACTACACCATAATTTTTCTTCCTCCACCCCTAGTTTGGCTATGGTATTCTACCCATTTGTTATGACTGCAGATGCATCCATGAAGGACATAGTACAGTTTTGTACCTACCATAAATGTAGATGTCCGAACTGGATAGCATCTGCAGTCAGGATTACCCACCCTCCTTCCCCTCTGTGGTACTCCTAGGGTATTTACCCTCCTAATAGCTTGCTGGGGGGGGAGTCTCTTATGGTGTATTTGTTTGTATATATGTACATACATGCTTATTTTTTGTGTTTGCCTTCTATTTTTTTTGGAAACATTGGCATTTATCCAAAATTTAGCCTTCCAAGAGGGCAACTGGCATCTGGGGCAAGAAACACTGAGGAAAATGGCGTCGGCTGATGCCTTTTATACCCGAAGACCAGCAAAGATGACGTCGGGTGAAGTGCGACATCAGCCGAAGCCGGACCCGGACTTTGGAATCCGGCCGACCGAAGGGCTGCCTGACGACAGGGCAACCCATTTGTTATGACTGCAGATGCTATCCAGTTCGGACATCTACATTTATGGTAGGTACAAAACTGTACTTTCCTTTATACCCCTGTCACACTGACGTCAGGGAAGAAGCGATGACAACCGACGCCGGACCTAGACTTTGGAATTCGGCCGACCGAGGACCCGCCTGACGGCAGGATAACCCATCTGTGAGGACTGCAGCTGTATTAGCACTTGAACATCTACATTTATGGTAGGTACAAAACTGTACTTTTTGGCGCCCATTGAGTTAGGTTGTGTGCAAATTTTAACATCACAGTCGACATTTTACTTTTCCACAACATTGTTAATGCTCTTGACTCGATTATCTTGCCAAGTATCCCATATTAAATAGTGCTCTGTCATACAGTCAGTTAATTTCACTGTTTCTTCATAGGTTCATAGGTTCATACTAGGCTATCTGCCCGAGGGCATTTACAAGCCTAGCCCATCGTTTTGTGGCTTAGGCCACCCCTTTAGTATGGGGAACTATACCCATTATTTTTCTGTGCCTCTGTCGAGCAGTGACACTGAGGTAATCCCTGGGGTATATCTGCGATCTCCCATCCATTGGTCAAGATTTCTCTTGAACAAGGCCAGCGAGGTGCTCTGCCTCACATGTACCGGGATTTTGTTCCACAGCATAGGGAGTCTTTGGGTGATGAATCTATCCCTCCAGCACGTCCTATTAATAGCCGTGTCAAGGTTTAAGTCTCCCGCCTTGTGGCTCTGATGGATCTAGATTTTTGAGGTGAAGCATATTCATCAAATCTGGGTTTGACATGGCCTTGTATGTTAGGCAAAGGTCACCTCTGAGCAAGGTGCGACTGAATAGAGCTGGAGTTCTTTTAGTCGGGCAGCATAGGACAGATTTTGAGACCCTTTATCCTTTTGGTGAGGAACTTTTGTGGCCTCTCCAGCTGCTGCAAGTGTCGGGTCAGATACATTCCAAATGGGGCATTGTACTCAATCATTGGTCTGATGAGTGATGAGTAAAGGGAGACTATGACCTCCCTTGATCTAGATGAGAATCCCTTCATGATAAGGTGGGCAATGTAGAAGGTCTTCCTAACTACTTTAGCTACATGGGTGTCGAATGACAGACTACTATCAACCTGGGTCCCCAGGTCCCTGATAACTTCTTCTGTGCTCAGTGGATTGCCACCTATTTGGTAGCTAGGGTAACCTTGTTTTTCCCGAAGGGTATGACTATGCATTTTTTGGCATTTAACTTTAGGCCGTGGCTCTGGCACCAGTTATCCGTTTCTGTGAGACCCTTCTGAAGGATATCTGTGTCAGATGTGTTTTCTACTATGGCGCCCAGTTTGCAGTCATCTGCAAACTTTGTCAGCCATAACCCTCCTGTGTTTGCTTGTACTTCGGAAAAGTAGATGCCAAACAAGAGTGGGCCCAGGACCCCATCAGTAAATGGTTATGGTATGAAAAAAGTACATATACTTTGGCCTGTGTCTATGGCTACATGTGATTGGAATATGCTAATTGGGTCTTTAAATTTGCAAAGTAACTTTGTACTAGGGGAAAATATTTTACATTTCTTTTTGCAAGTTGTGAAGATGTTCATATTGTATTATGTGAGTTGTTTCACTTTCATGACCTTCAGGTCAGAAAATTAATTTATTTTCAGTAAGTTTGTATTGATCAGGCTTTTTGTAGCTGTTGACAGATTACAGCAATTAGTCATTTTTGTAAAAGCAGTTGCAATACTTGTACATATTTGCATAAAATTCAGTGCATAGATAAACCAGTATAATTTTATTCCATTTTCTTATTCCCTTTCACGTTTTTTTTTAGGTTGTTACCTTTAAAAAGGTAAAAAAGGGATAGAGATAAACCAATCCTGTCTTTAGAGACAATGCTCCAGCTGCAGATTTTGTTGTAGTATAAAATAAAACAGATGCATGCTTTCATCTTAATTCTTGATCAGACCTATTTAAGGCTTATAAAACATGCATGTTATATTTGCTTCATGCTATCCACATTTACTTTTCAGTATTCATCAGATTTTTTTTTAAGTTTTGTCTAATGAAATAGCGGTTCACAATAAACTGAGAAGACAACAAGTGCTTACAAGGATGCATAAATCCCATCTGGAAGTAATTCCTACCTCGCTAGTGCTTTATAAAAATAACTTTCTATATATCCTACTGATATTGGATTGGGATAAAGTCACAAATGGCCACAGTCATGCGTTTTAAGTAGCTGCTGTCAGACATGTATAAAGCATGACTCCTCATATCTACCCTGAAACTACTGCTACTTTCTGTATACCACTCTGTCAGACTGGGATGAACCTGAAAGAGCAAACAGAACACCGTAAGATATCTGTCAGACTGGGACTAACCCAAAAGAATAAACAGAGCATAGTAAGATATTTCAAACTGCTGCTGTCAGATGCACGTAACAACATGCTTGTTTGCACCTATCCCCCAAATATAACCACCTGTATACAAGTCCAGTGTTTCATTATCTGGAAAGTGAAAGTAAGACGGACAGTCATATTAATGTATTCTAACGTATTGGTCGTAAACAGTTCACTTCTATTACAAACTGTAGAGACCTTTTGTGCACATATCTGAGGTTTGTAAGGTAAAGAAATTGCCACACTGTCCAGACCCCCACACAAGCTATAGTGGCATTCGTAGCACACCTATGTGGATTCTCTTTAATGAAAATTAAAGTAGTAGTAATGCCCACACCACCCACCTTATCCCCAGGTTGCTGGACTGGTTTTACATTAGATGAGGCTCAGGGCAGACGCCATTGTTTTATTTGTGTGAAGAGAAACTAGAGACTGCCAAAGGTGCACCAGACAGAACAAAGCTGGCGTAAATAAAACTTCTGGTGAAACACCACAGCTAAAATCTTTATTTTTAAAAGTGGAGACAAAACAAAAAACTTCCAACGAGAGAGAGAGCTCTATACGATTAGCGCTTTCAGCTATTCACCCTTCTTCGGATCATGTTCTCCATAGCTCTCCAACTCAAGTTAAATAAAACTCAACAAATCATGTCCACGAGCTGCAGGCAATGCCTACTCATTAACCAATCCTGAGCCAAAACCATAGCAACTAATCATGATTACTAAAGATGATAAACCTCCTTTACTCATAGCCCATAGTAGGACATCTGTTCTGTAGTATTAGTAAGTGCTAATCGTGTAGAGCTCTATCTCATTGAAAGTTTATGTTTGGTCTCCACTTTTAAAAATTAAGAAAGATTTTAGCTGTGGTGGTTCACCTGGAAGTTTTATTTACACCATTATTTTATTTGTGTCAAAATCTACTTTTACAGCCTGTGGTGTTGGGGCTACCCGAAGCTGAGGGTTAGCCGTTCTGTGATGCATTTCATACCTTATTTCTGAAAGGTAATGTTATACCTTATTTCTGAAAGGTAATGATTTGTTAATATTTTGCTGCTACCCAGAAGAGAATTATATGTGCTTGGCAATATTGTGTGTATCCACAGATAAAAATCTGATTTTTTTACATACACAGACATTGACACTACCCCTGAAAGCCAGGTCTGTCACACAAACTGTACTGATTTTTTCACATGTACACATATACTGATATTGGTCGTGACAAGCCAGGCTTGTCACTAGATGCATTCTACACTTGCATACATTCTTTGAGGTGTTGGAGAAAATCAGAGCACGTGGATAAACCCATGCAGATATACGGAAGCCATTCAGACTCCACTGGGTCCACATAGGTGGGGCAACAGGAATAAAGGAGAGGCCATTCTAGACTTCTGTCTGACAGATGGCTTAATAGTAGCCAACACATGGTTCGGAGAGAGAGAGAGAGACTGTCACAAGATCACTTACAAGAGTGGCCATGCAACTCTGTTAGACTTCCTTCTAGTAAGGAAAAGGCACTGGAGTAGAATCCATGATTGCAAAGTCACCCCTAGTGAAACAGTCAGTCCACAGCATAATCCACTGTTTACCACAATCAGCTGAGAGCAGTGGTCAGAGAAGGTTCCAAGGTCAACAGAGACCAGGCTCAATACCTGGAAGTTGACTGGAGAGAAAATACAACAGTTCAAGGAATTACTCTGGACTCTAACACGCCAAGAAGAGGAGGAAATTGGTAGAGTTGAAGAAGAATTGCAGCGCCTCAAAACAACAGAACAGATATGTGCCAAGCCAGGTATAGGTTCATAGGTTCATACTAGGCTATCTGCCCTAGGGCATTTATAAGCCTAGCCAGAATGTGTTTGGCTTTTGCCACCCATTTTAAATTTATTTTGCTATGCCCTTTTTCGAGGTTAGTATACTGTGCCTCTGTCTAACAGTGACACAGAAGGGATACCCGGGGTAAACCTACTGTCTCCCATCCACTCATCAAGGTTCTGTCCTTGAGCCAGTTTGCAATCCATCTAGTGACATAGGGGTTTATATTTAAGCTGGTGAGCTTATCTATAATGCCCGAGTGGGGTATTGTATCGAAGGCTTTTGCGAGGACCAGGTAGGCTGTGTCGACCACCTTCCCCTCGTCAATGGCCTTGGTAACTGTTTCAAAGAAATCAACCAGGTTTAAGAGGCAGGATCTGCCCTTAACAAAGCCGAACTGGGTAGGATCCAGTGTCTGTAGGTCCCCAATATCTTTATTTATGAGGTCCATGATGATCCTTTCCATAGCTTTGCAGACCAAGCTAGTCAGACTTATTGGGCGATAGTTTCCAGGATCCGTTGAGGCACCACCTTTATGGAGAGGGACCACCGTTTCTGTACGCCACTCTTTGGGCACATATCCTGTAGTAAGGCTGAGATTGACCAGTAGTTTTATGTTTGGGTTTAGCTCTTCTTGGAGTTCATGTAGGATGCAGCCCGGGACACCGTCTGGTCCCATTGATGCTGTGTTTTTTGCTTTGGAGAGGGCGGCTCTTACCTGAGCATCTGAGATGTCAGGGGGGTAGCACTCTGCTGGGATAGATATTTGCCCTTTGGGTGGGGGTGGGGGGGGAGGGGAGTTTGCGCTGAACCTGTCCGCTAGGATGTTGGCAATGTCTGTGGGTTCAGTGTATTTTTTGTCATTTTGGACTAATTCTGAGCATATCTGGGAATTACCACCCAGGTTCCTAACATAACTAAAGAAAGCCTTGTGATTATCCTTAGTGTCCTGTACAATTTTTCTCTCGAAGCTGGCCTTAGACAATTTTATGAGTGCCCATAGTTTTTTGCTAATACTGATCAGTGATGCCTTCCCTTTTTGGGATTTTGCTCTTATCATTTAGTAGCTTCCTCCTTCTATTGTATAGTTTGCTTATGGCTGGGGTCCACCAGACAGGACGTCTGCCTTTGGAGGATTGGGTCTTGGTTTTATTTGGGATCGCATGATCCATGCATTCCTGAAGGTGTTCATAGAATGCATTTATAAAGGATTCTGCGGTCTGGGCCGTATTTTCCACAGGCCCGGGGCCTTTGAAGGATTCCACCTCGGTTTTGAGGAGTGTGAAATTTGCTTTAGAGAAGTTTTTCACTGTGGTAGGGGGTGGGGTCGGGATGTGAATATCCAGTGAGATTAGTTTATGGTCTGATCTTACCAGTGAGGGATACACTTCTGGTCTGGGGCATAGAGTCCCCATGTTGGTGATGATCAGGTCCAGTATGTTTTCCCCTCTTGTGGGAGTGGTAACAAGTTGATGTCCTTCAAGGATGCAACTGCAGTCCTGACATATGGGTTGTCCTGCCTCAGACAGCCCTTCGGTCGGCCGGATTCCATAGTCTGGGTCCGGCGACGGCTGATGTCGCCCTCTCCCCGACGTCAGAGCACCTGGGGTATAAAAACGTCAGCCGACGCCATCTTCTTCAGTCTTTCTTGCGAACTGCTTCTGCTTCGGGTGCCGCGCGGCATGTGCCGGTCGGCCAGCTCCTGTGTTTTCAGCTACTGAAGACTTCAAAAAAGCTAAGTTACCCCATTGGGGACCTTTTCTTGCCTCTGCCGATGTCAGATAAAACTGAAAAAGTTAATAATTGTTTAACTTGTGGGAAACAAATACCTCATAAGGATTTCCACTCTTACTGCTTACCCTGCCTAGGCCCAGAACACAACGTCTCTGCCTGTGCAGCTTGTGCTTCTTTCAATAGACGCACTCTTAGGCGTCGGTCAGAGTTTGCACAGGATTATTTTGGGGAAGATTTCTGTTATATCATGCCGTTGGAGCTTCCGACAGCACATTTACTTAAAAAACGAAAGGATAAGGACCGACACCTGCGGTCTCGGCCGACACCACGCTTAGGCTTACCGCGAGTGTCTCGGTCTCTTCTGAGCCGGTTTCACAACCGCTACAGACTGACGACACCGCCCCACCGGTTACTCCGGTACTGGAGGCCAGCTCTGTGCCGGTTTCTGTTCTCCCCTCTGAGACTGTAGCACAGGATATTTCTGACACCATTTCAGTGGATAAGACTACTCCAGCACGTGGGGCTGCCAGGCCTCCAGTGTCTATGTCCATTAAGGCCTACACACGTGCTAAGGCTGCCAAACAGGCAAAGTCTCTCCCTCCAAGATCTGTTTCTCTGGGATCCACTTCTGGTTCTCAAATTTTAAGTTTAGCTGAGAACCTTATTTCTTTAATTAGGGGTTCTCAGCCACATCCAGAAAGAGGCTCTCAGCCGCCTTCTGTCAAGAGGCCTAGGGTTGAGCAGCTAGATACCCAGTCCTCCGATGAGGCCTCAGGTGATTCTGCACATTCAGACTACCAGGAGGAGGCCTTCCCGGCCTACGAGGATTCTGATGCGGAGGAATCCATTCCCTCTGCTTCTCCTCCTGAGGAGTTTTCCTTTGGGGAAACGCTTCATTCCATGAGGGAACACTTCAAATGGCAAGGCCAAGAATACTCTGATTCTAGGAAAAGGTTAGGGGAATTTTTAAAGCTACCTCAGCATAGACCCTTAGCTATTCCTCCAGTTTTAAATGTGTTAGATGATGTGTACTTGGAATCTAGTGTTTCCCCTGACTCCCTCCCCCCTGCTCCTGTCAAGCCAGACAGGTACTACAGGGTCCCAGACACACATCAATTTCTGTACAAGGGCCATACTGCTGACCCTGAAACTATTTCTCAGGGGCCTAAAGGGGTTTCCTCCACTACTGCCAAGAATCCACTTCCTTCGGAAAGAGACTCTAGGGCCTTAGAAAGGTGGGGTAATAAAGTATATACATCTTCCACCCTTTCTATGCGAGCATTAAATTGTCAATTTCGTATGATTCAGTATCAGGAATACATGTTGGATAACTTGAAAAAGAAATTGGCTTCCCCTGAACCATTAGATAGAAAGGGGTTACAGGAATTGGTTCATAATACACAGCAGGTTAGCAACCATTTCCTTCAGTGTGGATCTGATGCATTGGAAGCTTCATGTAGAGCAGCAATGACAGGTGCGGTCATACGCAGACATGCTTGGTTAAAGGAACAAACATTGCCAGACCATGTGAAAATTAAGCTTTTGGACACACCACTAGAGAAACATAAGCTATTCGGTGCTACTGCACAAGAGGTTTTAAAGAAAATAGAGAAAAAGGCAAAATCAGTGCAAACAGTCAAAGATTTCCTCCAGGTACAGCCTCCAAGATTCAGCAGGAATTGGCCTTCTAAGCATTGGTCCTTTCCAGACACAGACAAATTTCAAAGAGGCAAAAAGAGACGTGGAAGAGGTAGAGGGCAAACTCGAGGCTCTTACAGAGGACGTCAATGGCAGCCTCCGAACCAGAGAGGTGGGGCAGGACCTTCCACTGCTCCGCAGGGGCAATCTCAATGACTTGACTTTGACTCCGCCATCCAGGGCTCAATTAGAAGCACCTTTGAGCGGAAAATTATCTTTATTCTCACAAAATTGGCACAATATTACAAAGGACAAATGGATACTGGACATAATAGACAAGGGATACAGATTCCATTTTCATACACTACCAACAAGACATGGCAGGCCAAACCTGCCACCAAATCAAAGGGCAGAGGCACTCAAACAAATAACAAACCTACTTCAAATAAGAGCAATAGAAAAGGTTCCTTCTGCAGAACAAGGCCAAGGGATTTTATTCAAGACTGTTCCTTGTTCCAAGAAAAGAAAACCAATGGAGACCCATTCTGTACTTGTCCGCTCTGAATACTTACCTTATTGTACCAAAATTCAAAATGCTGACTTCACAGCAACTCCTTCCCAAGCTGGGCAAGGGGTCTTGGCTGGTAACTCTGGACCTCAAGGAGGCATGCCTGCATGTCCCAATCAGACAAAGTTGCAGAAGATACCTCAGATTTCTTGCAGGCTCAGAGCATTATCAATTCTATGCATTGCCCTTTGGCTTATCTACTGCGCCCAGAGTGTTCACGAAATGCCTGGCATCAGTAATTGCACATTGCAGACTTCAGGGGATACAAATATACCCTTACCTGGACGACTGCCTTATACAAGCGCACAGCCAACAAGCCTTGCTAAAAAACTTGGGCTATGGCATTCACCTACTGCAGGCCTTGGGATACACAGTCAATATTCAAAAATCAAGTCTCATACCATCCCAACAAATACCTTTCCTGGGTGCCAGACTGGACACAAACACCCAGATGGCGTTTCTGACCAAAAGAAAAACAAAAACAATTACCAGAATACTTCAGAAAATTGGCAACTCACACCCAGATGACTGCAAGGAAAATCCTGCAGGCCCTGGGTTTCATGGCATCTTGCATTCTTCTGATTCCACACGCAAGGCTGCATATGAGGAAACTACAATGGTATCTAAAAAGTCTGTGGTCTCAACACAGCCACAGCCTGGAAGCATTGATCCCACTCATTCCATGCCTTCAAAAGGAATTTCTGTGGTGGGCTCAAGCAAGCCAGATAAACAAAGGTCTGCCTTTCAGCAAGCCTCAAGTCAAACCATAACAACAGACGCCTCAAGACCATGGATGGGAGGCGCACATGGAGGGCAGATGCATTCAAGGACAATGGACACAAAAAGAAAAGCACCTGCACATCAACCAAAAAGAAATGCTGGCAGTGATGCATGCAATCAAGACCTTCGGAAAATTCATGCATCAGGGCCATCTACTAATAAAGACAGACAATACCACAGTTATGTGGTACATAAACAAGCAAGGAGGTACCCATTCCTACCCTCTTTGCAGACTGGCAATGAATCTCTGGGATATTTCCCTACAATTGAAAATAGAGCTACAATCCCAGTTTGTACCAGGGAAGGACAATGTTCTGGCGGACAGCCTAAGCAGAAACATCATGGATCCACACGAATGGATGTTGCATCCAGACATTTTCTTACAAATAACTCAAACATGGGGAAGACCGGACATAGATCTCCTTGCCTCCTACCTCAATCACCATCTGAAAAAGTTTTGCACAAGGACATACCATCCTCAAGCATGGAAGGTGGACGCTCCCTCCTTCAGTTGGAACTCTCTAACACTATATGCCTTCCCACCTCTTCCTTTGATGACCAAGGTGTTACTAAAGATAAAGACAGAGCAACCGAAAGTCATACTGATAGCTCCAGATTGGCCAAGACAACACTGGTACCCACTGCTACGGAGCTTGACACACACCAATCCGTGGCTCCTTCCTCAATGGCCACTTCTCCTGACACAGCACAATTACAGGTCACTACACCCCAGCTTAAAAACATTGAAGCTGACAGCTTGGAAGATCCCATGACTATTCCTCAGGATACACTTTCCAAGAGTGTGAAAGATATCATCCTGGAGGCGCGCAGACCTTCCACTAGAAAAACATACTCAGCAAAATGGAAGAGATTTCTTATCTGGAACAGCAAAAGGGTCAAGACCCATCAGTGATGAGCATTCCACAGATCTTAGAATATTTGGCTGAAATGCTCCACAATGGCCTATCATATTCTTCCATAAAAATACATGCTTCAGCAATATCTGCCAAATATAACACTGATCCGCCTGTATTTTCTCACCCATTGCTAAGACAATTTCTAAGAGGTATAAAGAACATCAACCCTCCAAGGAAACCACCAGTGCCTGCATGGGACCTCAACTTCATGGTGGAAAAATTAACTCTTCCTCCCTTTGAACCAGCAGCATCTTCAGAGTTGCAATTTCTGTCTTGGAAGACAGCTTTCCTTCTGGCAGTAACCTCAGCAAGAAGAGTCTCTGAGCTACAGGCCCTTATGGCAATACAACCATTTCTCATTTTTCATCAGGACAGAGTTTCTTTGAGAACCAATCTGTCATTCATGCCAAAGGTGGTATCCAGGGTGTCCCTGAATCAAGCTATTCACCTGCCTACCTTCTTTCCCAAACCTCAAAATAAAGGAGAGAGACTTCTGCACACCTTGGACATACACAGACAGTTGCGCTACTACTTGGACAGAATAAGGTCTTTCAGAAAATCTGACCAGCTTTTTGTAGCTTATGCTGCTGGATTGCAGGGAAAAGCAATTTCCAAACAGACAATTTCTAAATGGATTGGAAATTGCATTCGATTCTGCTACTCTTTTCGTGGAAAAACTGTGCCAGCTGACATCGGGCCACATTCCACCAGAGCTACAGCCACCTCCACAGCTTTTTTAAGAGGAGTGGCAACAAAGGACATTTTAGAAGCTGCTACATGGAGCTCCGTGCATGCATTTTCCAAACATTACAACCTGCCTTTATATTCCAGATCCAGAGCAGGGTTTGCAGTCCTGCAGGGCATTTTAGCTACACCATCTTTGTCTTAGTGCCTACCACCCCCAGGTTGGCTATGGTATTCAACCCATATGTCAGGACTGCAGTTGCATCCTTGAAGGACATGGTACAGTTTTGTACCTACCATAAATGTAGATGTTCGATAGGTATGAAACTGCAGTCAGGTTTTCCCTCCCTCCTATCCCTCTGTTGGTATTCTTTTGGGTTTCTACCCCTCATTCTAGCTACCTGGGGTAATCTTTTATGGTGTATTTGTTTTTATGTTGTACTTGTCTGGAATTTTTTCTCTATTTTCAAAATTTAGCCTTCCTTAGAGGGCACCTGGCATCTGGGGCAAGAAACACTGAAGACGATGGCGTCGGCTGACGTTTTTATACCCCAGGCGCTCTGATGTCGGGGAGAGGGCGACATCAGCCGACGCCGGACCCAGACTTTGGAATCCGGCCGACCGAAGGGCTGCCTGAGGCAGGACAACCCATATGTCAGGACTGCAGTTGCGTACCTATCGGACATCTACATTTATGGTAGGTACAAAACTGTACTTTCCATAGCATTTGAGTTTATAAATTCTAGAAATCTGTGGGCTAGGGTGTTGGAGCTAGTGTAATGCTCCCAGTCTATGTTTGGGTAGTTGAAGTCACCCAATATAATGGTGTTTGGAGAGACCTTCATATTTTCCAGTGTTTTCAGGAAGGCCGAGTGGGGTTCCTGGGTTTGGGAGAGTGTTCTGTAGCAGGCTATAAACTGGAAGGCAGTTTTACCCACTGTTAGTTGCACATGGATAGTCTCTGATGCTTCGTGCTTTGCCACCAACCTGGAGGTATGGGTATCTTTGAATATCGATACTCCCCCTCCTTTTGTGGTTCGATCCAAGTTTTGGGGCCGAAAAGCATGGTATGAGGTATAACCGGGTAGTGCTGGGGTGCTCTCGGGAGCCCTGAACCAGGTTTCTGTTACTGCACAGATATCGATGTTCTCCATGCTAAGGAGAGTTTCGAGTGCGTGCATCTTGAGGTTTAGACTTCTGGCGTTGAGTAGCATTACTCTTAGTTTCTTATCCCTTGTGATACCTATGGAGGTGGGTTTGTCTTTTGAGCCTTGCCTAAAAAAAGGCACTATGGGGGTAGCAAGAGCCTTTGCCAATATCCGAAAGCCCAGGGGTGACAGGTGCAAGCCGTCCCTAGCGAAGCATCGTGGCTTGTCGAGCATATCATCCCAAGCTGACAGGCATTGGATCCCCTTTGAATGACCAGTACTTAAGCCAATTGTTGAAATTGATCATCTTGTCTTCATATTGTGGCATTATTCTTGGTGAGGGTAAGATGCTACTCAAGGTCAGGGTCATACCGGCCTGGGCTACATGCTCAGAGAGCTCCTTTATGTCTCTTTTCATGTAGTCCAGGGAGGTACGTCTCGGGTCATTCACACCAGCATGGACAATGACCGAGTCATATTTGTACTTGCCTTGGAGTGACCTGAGTGCTTGTGTTATGTGGCGGATCCTAGCGCCTGGAAATAAGGTACATAAGAAAAGTTGGTGGTCAAATGCAGAAGTTCAGAAAGTCCTCAAAAGAAAGGAGTGCAGGAAAAAGTGGGAGATGGAAAAGACTGACCAGGCTAGGAAGCAATACTGGTTGGCTAACAAAGAAGCTAAGAAAGGAGTTGCAATAGCAAAGAATAGGGCATCAGAGGCACTCTACCAGCTTCTGGAAAGTGACTCAGTAGATGGCACAAAGAAACTGTATCAGGTTGTAAGCAAAGATAGAAAGTTAAAGAAGATAGTCAGACACCCTTCATAAGGGATGCCAGCAACAGCCTGCTCACCAGTCTACAGGGCATCAAAGGCAGATGGAAGGAGTACTTCTAGCAGCTTCTAAATGAATGAAAACCCCACAGAAGCTGTATTGGCCTAGACACAGCCTACAATGAGCGAAGAAGAGCCCACCCTAGAAGAAGTAAGAACAACACTAAGGAAAATGAAGTCTGGGAAAGCAGCCGGCTCAGATGAGGTCACAGCAGATATAAAAATGCTTGGTGAGCTAGGGGAAAAATGGCTCCTGAGGGAACTTCTAGCAGTGTGGAAAGAAAGGCGTGGCTCAGATGACTGGAGAATAAGCGTACTTGTGCTGGTGTAAAAGAACAAAGGAAACATTCACAACTGTGAGCAGTACAGAGGCATCAAACTCCTGTCACATTGCATGAAAGTTCTAGAGATGGTGACATAAACTGATACACACAGGAGTAGAATGTATAATGGGAAATGGGCAGTTCGGATTCAGATCAGGATGCAGCACAACTGACCCGATGTTTTAGTGAGACAAGTAGTTGAGAAGAAACTAGAGATGAGGAAAGAGTCCGACTGGGCATTCCTAGACTTGGAGAAAGCATATGACAAGGTCACAAGAAAGCTGATCTGGGTAGTACTGTGGTGTTTTCAAGTCCCAGAAACATTGGCAGAATTACTGCAAGCTATGTACAAGAACCCAATGACTGAAGAACGAACAGTGTTTGGCCTCACAGAGGGTTTTCCAGTGGGAGTAGGTGTACACCAGAATTCAGCTCTGAGCCCACTGCTGTTCATACTGGGGATTGACTACATTAGCAAACAGGTTGGAGAGGGTCAGATCAACAGAGTTGCTGTACTCAGATGATGTGGCATTACAGGCAGACTCTGAGCAAGAATTTCAGCGAAGGATAGGGAAGTGGAATCCAAAACTGAAGGCGCATGGGATGAAACTAAGCACAGATAAGATGGTGGTAATGGCAACAAACTGAGGAAGTTGGAAGAAACTGAGTTGATATAGAAGGGAAGATAATGAATGAAGAAGCTAAAGGTGATTGAGATGAAGTGCCTGAGATGAGTGGTAGGATGGCACTCTGTGGGACCGATGAAGAAATGAGGACATAAGAGCAGAAGCCAAAGTAGCTCCAGTTGCAGAAAAGATCAGAGAACAGATTATAGTGGTTTGGACACATGCAGAAAAACAGAAGACAATCTGGTAAAGAAGATTTGGGACAGACAGGAAGAAGGTAAGAGGAAACTAGGACATCCAGCAAAGAGGTAGATGGATTGTATGAAAGATCTGTGGCAGGTATGAATGTTGAAGAAGGCAGGAATTAGCATTGATTCGAATGAGATGGCAACAGTTAAATGACACACCGACCCCATGTAGAAAATTGGAAAAAGGGGGCTGATGATGAAGATGATGATTCAGACTCCACACAGAAAATGCCACAGTCAAGAACTCAACCAGGGCTACACACTATGAGATGGTACTGCTACACACTGCACCACGGTACCAACAATAATTTACTTTCACGGGCATCCTACTTCTGCCAGAGCACCACATATAGCCACTTATGTACATTACTGATGCATATAATGGAAAGTGAGAGAAATTATGGCCAATTTGTTGCACTTAAATACACTGCGGACCCACAATACACTCGTGGGAGCACACAAGCTATAGTAATATTATTTTTACACTGAATTTAGCAAATACATTGGCAGCACTTCTGCCATGCCAGATCAGTGACAACTGTTTTAACAATGATTTAACAGCATGAGTAAGTCACTTGTATTCACTAATGGCAACCCTACTCGCCAGTTAACATCCACTTTACCTTCTTCATAAGCAGTGTGAATCTCTAATGCCTGTATTTGAGGAGCATAATCCACTGTGATTTACCAGAAAAATATCTACATTTTTAGGAGGGACAAGGCAGAAATATCAAGTAATACCACGAAGAACATTCTGCAAAATCAGAGACCGCCAAGAGGGGCAGGGAAATTGTGAAATCACACACAGTTGACAGCTGAAGCAGACACACTTGCAGAATAAACAGGCTGCCATTTTTCCCTGTAGTTATGTTTGTGATTTTTATCTGGTTGTCTAACAAGATTATAAACTGTCGTCTGTTCCTGCTGCTTTCATCAAACAATATTACCCGTATCGATTTACTGTTTTTAATATATGCGGGCTTTCTAGTAGTTCCAGTGTGGCAGCAAGGATGTAAAAAGTTCACCTGGCCAGTCAATTTGCAGAGCTTTGTAACATCCCTGAAGTTGTACATCAATGAGTAGGAAGCCTTCTCCCCATAGAGCACTGTTTGGCTAGGGGTGCCTTTCCAGCTTTATTTTTTACGATTTTTTCATTTAAAAAAGTAATCTTAAATGTGACTAATTGAAGGATGCCCTATGTGACTGCATAGCTCACCTATGAGTAAGGTCAACTAAGGTAGTGGGTACTGGTGTGCTTTATTGAAAGATTTGCATGTGAATTCCCAGTGGGAGGAATGTATTTGAGTCAGATGGGTCGTATAGATCTTGGTTAGGGAAAACTCACCAGTTATGACCAGTATGGATTGCCATTCGATAGAGGAGAGAGGTTTCATTCTGCATGGCCCATGGAATAGGGGGAAGAACAGGGCCCAGCACTCATGTCAAAAAAATAATTCAAACTACCATGAAGATAATGGTGAACCACAATGAACAATGGTGTCCAGTTGGGTAAGGGATTTGTGTGGACTGCTTCCATGAAGCTTTCTCCTGACGGAACATCAATAATTTAGTAAAGAAGTATTTTAGTAGTTTCTTAAAAGAAAATGAAAAACTTCTAGCATAACCTAAAGAATGGTTTTGCTGCTATTGACATGAACATCATCTGATCAAACGGTTACAGTTAATGCTGTTCTGTACAGATGTACGGTTACAGTTTCGGATTTCTCAAATATATTGTCTGCTGTCAGTCTGAGGTTAATGATGAAATAGGCTGGGCTTTAGGTGGCATCTGAACAGTATAATAGTGGTAAAACTGACGTGGATTGTCTTGTTGCTGACCTGGAAGTCTTTTTCTGGGCTGAAGAGAGGAATAGGTTTATGCATATTAACATGATCATTTACCTAGCTAAAGTTAAAATACTGTACATGAATAACTTCAAAAATACTTGAATACTTTTGGCCCTGGGTCAAGTAAACCTCAAAAACAACACCCCACCCAGCTGTCAGATTTTTCAATTTCTCTTACGTTAAATCATCCCCAGCTTTACACACTGAAAAAGTTTGTTGTTTTCTGATTTCACCGTTTTTTGACTTAAGTATTGTGGAACAGCTCCTGGAAAGGAAATGTGGTGATTGATTTACAAATCAGTCTGTGTTTTGAATGAGAAAAAAATGAGAGAGCCCAGCAGAGAATTAAATTACTAGATGGTGATAAAAGGTGGAGGTGGTATAAATCAGAAGCTGTGTTGTCACTAGTATCAGTGTTTTCAATATTAGCACCCATTATCTCTTGCTATTTGTTTCCACCCTTTTGCACATCTAGTCTGTTGCACTTCTGTCTTGCTGCTGGAATCCCTGGTAGGTTCATTAAGGTATGAGGGGTTCTGGCTGAGTCCTGCTGTGAATCTGTGCATAGGCCTTTCATCTCCAGGGAGAGAGCAGCTGGATGGTTATGTATCATTGGAAAAATTGCTCTGTACATCCGTTATATTATGTGTGTCCGTTGCAGGAGCTGTACTGCTTTAGAAACGGGTTGTGATGTATACTATATATGTAGATATCCTTGTACTGTCCTGTTAGGCACCTATATGTGTAGATATCATGCTTTTGGAGGGAGAGAGGGCTTGGTGTAGATCGTTGTGCATGTATGCTTGAGAGCTGCTTAAATGCCAGCATCTCTTGCCTTAGGAAGGAAGCCACTGTTGACTACAGTAGAATTTTCTCCTATATACGTTTGAGCTCTGGGCCACTTGTTACTTTGCTAGGTAGGGTGTTATGACTTTGTGGCAGCTGTTGCAGAAGGTGTAAGTTGCGGTTATAGGAACGTATTTATCCTTCATGCGAGTTGACCACAGCGAGTCTATCCCAATTGGCTGGAATATTGTGATATGTTTTTCAGTGGACAGCTGAATGTTGTGTGCAGTGTTAGGTTGTATGTTCTGTCCTTTAGGTACTGCTTTGTAATTTGACATATTGTTAGGAATGTGTTGTATGTCAAGGTCATAAATGGATCACACACACACACACACACACACACACACACACACACACACACACACACACACACACACACACACACACACACACACGTTGGTCTAGTCTGCATTAAGTAGTGGCATTAATAGTATGAAGCATCTCCTCTCTGTAGACTTTTCACAATTCTTTTGTGTACTGTCTCCAGAAGTTTGAAGAGAACAGTATTAATCTGTGTTTTGGGGGTTGTTCTCGCATGGAGGATGTGTTACTTTTGGAGATGTCATTCTCTGTTGGTCCAAAAGACCATTTTTTTTAACTGGAGGAATGTGGGAAGGTTTACTAGACCATAGGGAAGTGTTTTTACATAGTGAGTCAAGACGCACTTCCTTATCGTGGACTTGCCACTTTGATCTGGGAATTGTTGAGTATGTGGGGGGGGGCTACCATTAAAGAGTGTCAGACGTGACATGACTATGGGTCTAAAGTAGGAGGGGATTTTCACTAGACTGTGGTGATTGATTTTGCATGGATTGTCAGGATCATGTTACGTAAGCATCATGGATAATGTAGTGGGATGGGAAGGAAAATTCTGGACTTTTTTAAAATGTGCCCTGAGATGGAAAGGTTGGATATGTACTGGCACAATGCACTCTTAGTGTTTTCTCAATTTGCCTTCTTATTTTTCTGTCCCGTGTGCCCTGCCAGGGTTCTCTTGTACTGTTTGCAGTTGTGCATGGTTCTTCACCAGTTTAGTTCTGCAGGTACTTTACATGTGCTACTCTGTTTGCTTCTACATTTGGTCACGTATGATAGCTAGTGTTTCTGTAGCGTCCCAGGCACCTCAAAAGTGTGCTGGCATAGCCTATTGTGTAAGAGACATTGATGTGCCTTGTCTTTTTAATTTCTTAAAAGGTGGCACACATGCTATTCAGGAGCCCTCTGCCATTTGTATGTGAACTTTCCAGAATTAGTATGCCATGGTCTTGAAATAACTTTTATGACTTGTCATGGTATTGCTTGGATCATTTCATTATATTATATGTAACAGGATGCTGTTTTCATTAAATGGACGTGTAAGCATCTATTTCCAGTCTGTACACAAATGGTTTTCTGTTTACATGTATTGTTGCTAACACTTCACTGAAATTCTTTTTTCCTAGTGTGGACCTTGGGCAAGACTTTCTGCCTGAGCAGTGTTCTGCCGAAGATTTTGACTTTGGTAAATTGATGGAATGCACAGCTTGTGTTGCCTCTGCATTTTTAATGTTGTGATCCTTTTTCATAACCGTACTTTTTATTTTTGTTGCATCATGTGGGCATGAAAAAGTTTTCATTGCACCTTATTTTTGGGAAAGTTTACTAAACTGCATGCAAACTAAAAATTCAATCTAAAAGCGTGAGATGTGAGAGAGGCAAGTATTTGCCAGACAAGTGTAAAGCACAGCTATTCTATGGTTGACTAATCATATTAATTTTGTTTCCATGGAGGGGATAAAAGTGCCTTTACAAAGACAACACCCTTCAGAAACATCCGTGTTTATGCTAAGAAGGACATGGGTAATGCTAACTCAAAATGACAGCAGGCTGAAATTTTTTATAGACCTGTACGCCCCAAGGCAGGCTTGTTGTTGTAAAGCTGTTGGGTAAATTTTAAATGCTTCCAAGGTTTCCAAGTGTTGACACTTGCTTTGTTCAAATGATCATTTTAAAGATTCCTTTTTCGCTAAGCGTCAATTTATACATTTTTCATGTGAATTCCTCCTATTTGCATAGGAGTATATTTTTTGCATGTTTGCATGGTTAGGGGCATTACATTTTGCTATAAATACTATTTTTATGTTATTTTAGCAGTAGTATATCATTATTTGTGACTGATTTTGTACTCTTATGTCTGAACACCATATATAAATCATGCATGGTAAAGTGATTTGCTGACATGGTTTGTGTTTCATACATTGCTGATCTAGATTTTCTCCCCATCCTTTACGGTTTCTGCTCTTTAGTACTAAAAAAGAAACATTAAAACTGGTATTTTCCATATACTGATGCTGCTGATTGTAAACGATGATCTTTAACATTTGTATCATCAGTGCAGGGAATACATCTCTCGCATCCATAAACTTTATTATGATGCTGCTGAGTGTAAACTGTGACCTTTAACGTTTGCATCATCAGTGTAGGTAACACGTCTTGCGCAGCCATAATCTTTAATGGCTACAGGATCTGCATGTGGGATGATGTCAGTTAAAGTCTATGGATGTATCTTATGCTAGCCCTAAGGTGACATCATCTTAGGAAGGATAGCCTAAATTTGTTTGGGCCATGGAATACATAAAAAAAAAAAAAAAAAAAAAAACTTTTTATTGAAATACCCTTCAAAAATGTAAGTAGTAAAAGGCAAGAAAATACTTTGCAGGACTAAACTCGTCAGATGCTGTGAAGTTAGTATGAACATCGACAGATCACTTCAAGCAATTCGTGTTGGCAGCAGCATAATGTCTTCCCACTTTGTAATTATTTTTTCAGTATTGATTTGAAATGCCTCAGCATCATAATCAACCTAAAATACACATCTTTGCCCCTCCTATTTTGTAAGTGTCTAATGAAAAAAACAGGTTTTGTTTTGTTTATTAAGCAGTGGTAAGGAATGACGGGTAGTGTGCAGGTGAAGCCAGTCGCAATTAATACATGAGAGTTAATTGTACATAATCTTTGACAGATGTATTAACTGCTGCCTTAGTACTCTAATGTGTTTCCTTGTGTGGTTGGGAAGAAAGGTGTTTCAGCTAGCTATAGGGTAATTGAAACTAACAACCAGTACTTCATGTATTAAATTCCATACTAAGCAGCTAATTTTCCATGTACAGTAGCCTGCACAAAATAAGAGACTAAACATACTACAGATTACAAGAGCTTAACCCAGGTAATCTGATAATTATCTTTCCAAGCAGGTAAAAAACATTTCAGACTTGCTTGAATTTCGCTTCCTCCTCCGCATTTTATTTAATGTTGCATTTAGGGGGGGATTTGGGCACTCAGGCTGATAGGAACCTGACTTTTGACCATCATGTTGCTTCCGTTGTAAGTAAAGCTTTCTACATGACCCACCTCCATAAGTAAGGGTATCTCATCCAGGGACAAGGAGATCATTACATCCCTGTATTCTTCCCTTAAAAGGCCAGTTTTTGAGTACAATGCCCCCTTCGGCATGTACCTTGCAAAGCACATGCAGCAGCTGTAGAGACCACAGAGGTTCCTCACCAGGAGAATCCAGGGCCTCAAACATCTACCCTACACAGATGGGTTAAAAGCCATGCCACTCTATTCAGTTTCATACAGACTCCACTGAGGTGACCTCTGTCTGGCATACAAAGCAATCTGACCCCGCCCATGATGGGACTGCTGCATATCCACAAGTCAAGCTCCACTTGAGTAACCCAGACATGCAACCTCAACCTGGTCTGTGACATCAATAGAACTAGTTGGCGGGACAGATTTGTATCCCAGAGACTCTCCCTTTTGTGGAATAGACTCCCTCTGCATGTCAAGCAGAGTACCTCATTATCCCTTTTTAAGCGCAACCTGGATAACTGGATGGGAAACTGAAAATACACCCCTGAGATTTCACCTGTGTCCCTGCTGGACAGGGGCTTTGGGTGCTGACATGTCTAAACATGTGCTAAACTCTTGGCTAGGCTTATAAGGGGCTCAGGGCCAATAGCCTAGTAACTTCCTATGATCCTATAATTTTCCCACTTTTTTTTACTTCCACATGCGGTGGTGGTGCTGCTGTAGCGTTGTCACCTCACAGTAAGACGCTGTCCGGTTCGATTGTCAGCTAGAGCGTCTTCTGCGTGGAGACATGCGTGAATGGGCGTACCTTCGTTGAAGGTTGTGCGTCAGGGCTGGTAACTCGCCACGTAAAGATCAACTACCAATCATTAGCGGACCTGAGTTCTGCTGTGGCACCCCCTAACCAGGAAAAGCCGAAAGACACAAACAAACTTACTGGAAAATTGTTCTATTTATATCCAGCCTTATTTAGGGAAGGGTAGGGGGCTTGCACATCACCTTTGTCAGTTTACCCCCCCCCCCCCAATTTTAAAGTAAAACTTATTGACCCTGTTTAATGAATCTCTCTCTGGTTAGATGTGCATGTTTGAGTGAGGTATGTGCATGTATAATATATATAGTATCTCCACATGGGCTGCACTGACAAGCTCAGGAAAAGGATGAAACATGGCATGTGTACAGCTAGTAGGGTTTGGCTCTACTTGCCTTAATCTATTAAAAATGACTGAAAGCAAATGTCATGGGCATTCAGAAGCCATATAGATGAAACACTGGTATTTCCTTAAGGGATCACTTGCATATGTCATGTAGGCCTCCACATACAGAAAGTTTAATGTATTATACAGTGAAGACTGTCGCTTGGCTGGGTCTTTCTTCCTTGTAATAGAAACTTACCAAATAAGAGCGGCTGTACACACCAAACACTAAACAACCAAGAAGCAGTATAGCACACTCTCAAATCCACCACAGATCCAATGACACTTTTCACGCAGCTGGTAAAATAAACATAAATTTAATAAAATAACAGCCTAAAAACTAGTATAGCAAAGAGATTTAGCGCTTTCATTCACCATAAACGTGGACTTCATCAGAATGCCATACTTCTTCATTTTGTTAAAATACCCATTACAAAATAGGCGCCTTTAGGTTTGAACCAGTAGGAGATTAAAACTGGGCCACAAAATTTAAAGATAAACATAACATTTAATGCAGTTCAGAACCCTCGTCTATATGGAAAAATAGTCACAGTAACCTTTCTCTGTATTTGTTGTGGGCTTATTTCATGTCTTATATTATGAAATTAATGTATACATGTGAAATGTAACTATTTTGTACATGTTTGTATATTCAGTTACATGCTTTTCATTCATAACAAATTCATATTCTTGCTAATAATACAGGTCCTATAGGTATGTGATCATTAAGTCCCGTGGGAGTAGTAGCATCAAGCAATAGTTGCCACTTCACTTCTTTTTCTGCAAGTAAATTTTAATGTCTCCCCCTCTTGGATTGGGTTTCACCTGTTGCAATATACCAAACTTGAAGGTTTTACAATTCCTACTACTATCTAAATGTCTGTATAACGCATTGTTCTTTTCTTTCCTACCAATAATATATAAGTGGTCATATATTCTATTTTTTAGACACCAGTCGGCCTTTCCGTCATAGAAACCTGGACATTCTAGACATTTAGCTAAATATATAACATGTTTGGTGTTGCAGTTCCCATTTCTAAATGTTACTTTTGTCCTTTTACAATTCTCAAGGACTAGACTGCTGACATCTAGAATCGCATGACACTGCTTGCATCTTCCACATTTGGTGGTATGTTTATCTTTTTTTATCCATCCATCTGTTGTCAGAGGGTGCTCTAGTTTAGTTTATTTTTTATGTTTAATCCTGTTTTATATACTTAATCCTGTTTTATATACAAACGTAGGTGTCTCTCCTAGCATGTCAACCAACCCATCCTCTGATTTTAAAATGTTCCAATTAGATGTCATTATATTTTTACATGCTGAGCATATTGATTGTATTCTACAATACATGCCCTATTAAATTTATTATTCCCTTCATTACTTCGCATTAAATGTACCTGGGAATTGTCCAGTCCTAAAATGGGTTTATATCTTTTACCCCATTCACTCTTTACATAACCTGTAATGTCCGATATAAGGTCATTGGGATATCCCCATCCCTAAATAAATTTCCATTATATTCTATTTCTAATACCATTTCATCATAGAGGGAAGTCACCCTAGCGACCCTAATACACTGTCCTTTCAGTGTACTCCTCATCTGATTTCTGGGATGATTACTTGAATATTCCAGATAGGAATTACTAAACATCTTTTTCCTATGTATTTGAGACTTAAAAACCAGTCGGTGTATGGGAAACAAATGTATCTAAATAAGCATTTCCTACTTGGATACTATTGAGTGAATTGGAGAAAGCTACTCGTATTGTTTAGATATTGTACAAACTTAGCTAGCTCATCAAGAGGTCCATCCCACAAAATGAAAATATCATCCAGAAATCTGGTGTAACATTTGACATACTTGAAGTTCTCGCTATTTAAGACATGTTGTTCTTCCCTATCAAGCAGTACTAAGTTTGCAAAGATGGGGGCACAAGCTGCCCCCATCGCTACACCCTTAGTGTGCCTGTAATGTTCCCCCTCGAAGTAAATGAAGTTATTTTCTAATACAATGGACATACATTCAACAATAAGTTGAACCCTGTCCGATTGAATCCCTGAATATAGTGTATTAGGGTCGCTAGGATGACTTTCCTCTATGATGAAATGGTATCAGAAACAGAATATATTGGAAATTTATTTAGGGATGGGGATATCCCAATGGCCTTATATCGGACATTACAGGTTATGTAAAGAGTGAATGGGGTAAAAGATATAAACCCATTTTATGACTGGACAATTCCCAGGTACATTTAATGCGAAGTAATGAAGAATAATAAATTTAATAGGGCATGTATTGTAGAATACAATCAATATACTCAGCATGTAAAAATATAATGACATCTAATTGGAATCTTTTAAAATCAGAGGATGGGTTGGTTGACATGCTAGGAGAGACACCTACGTTTGTATATAAAACAGGATTAAACATAGAAAATAAACTAGAGCACCCTTTGACAACAGATGGATGGATAAAAAAAGAGAAACATACCACCAAATGTGAAAGATGCAAGCAGTGTCATGCAATTCTAGATGTCAGCAGTCTAGTCCTTGAGAATTGTAATAGGACGAAAGTAACATTTAGAAATGGGAATTGCAACACCAAACATGTTATATATTTAGCTAAATGTCTAGAATGTCCAGGTTTCTATGTCGGAAAGACCGACAGATGTCTAAAAAATAGAATTTATGACCACTTATATAATATTGGTAGGAAAGAAAAGAACAATGCGTTATACAGACATTTAGATAGTAGTAGGAATTGTAAAACCTTCACGTTTGGTATATTGCAACAGGTGAAACCCAATCCAAGAGGGGGAGACATTAAAATTTTACTTGCAGAAAAAGAAGTGAAGTGGCAACTATTGCTTGATGCTACTACTCCCCCGGGACTTAATGATCACATACCTACAGGACCTGTATTATTAGCAAGAATATGAATTTGTTGTGAATGAAAAGCATGTGACTGAATATATAAACATGTACAAAATAGTTACATTTCACAAGTATACATTAATTTCATAATGTAAGGCATGAAATAAGCCCACAACAAATACAGAGAAAGGTTACTGTGTCTATTTTTCCGTATAGACGAGGGTTCTGAACTGCATTAATGTTGTGTCATCTTTAAATTTTGTGATCCAATTGTAATTTCCTATTGGTTCAAACCCAAAGGCGCCTTTTTGTAATGGGTATTTTAACGAAATGAAGGAGAAGTATGGCATTCTGATGAAGTCCACGTTTATGGATGAAAGCGCTAAATCTCTTTGCTATACTAGTATTTAGGCTATTTTATTAAATTTTTGTTTGTTTTACCAGCTGCGTGAAAAGGGTTGTTGGATCTGTGGTGGATTTGAGTGTGCTATACTGCTTCTTGGTTGTTTAGTGTTCCTTATAATAGACGCGCGCACACACACACACACACACACACACACACACACACACTTGTAATCGAAAACTAAACAATTATATAATTATGTTCTGTTGAAATAATAACATTGATGGAATGTAACCTCAAAAAATCCATTCAAAACACACACAAAAAGTGTTTTTTGCAGAAGGCATCCCCTGGACCCCCACAACCTTTCTTTTTACTAAATGTGAGGCTGCAGAACAGTTAAGGGGATTCCATTATTCCACTGTGATAGCCTGTTATGTTTCCTAACTCATGCTCAGCGTCATACACAGTAAACATGCACACAAAGCATTCACAAAAAAATCTCACACTCTCACTGAAAGCTCAGTACTGCACACATACACACCGTTGAGCACGCTCACACCACAAGCACACCCATAAACAATTAATATCCAAGTGTCTGATACCTTCAGTGATTAAACCACACTGCATTCGGTGCAACACATTGACCGAATGGGAATTGACCACATAAGCTGACAATTCCTATTTTGACTAAACTGGCACTTCAGCAATATCAAGACAGCAACACAAGGGTGTGTGTGTGTGTGTGTGTGTGTGTGTGTGTGTGTGTGTGTGTGTGTGTGTGTATATATATATATATATATATATATATATATATATATATATATATGTGTGTATATGTATGTGTGTGTAAATGTATATACGTGTGTTCATAGGTTCATACTAGGCTATCTGCCCTGAGGCAATTATAAGCCTAGCCCGATTCTGTATGGCTTACGCCACCCCTTGATTTGAGTATACTGTGCCCTTTTTAAGGTTTAGTTTACTGTGCCTCTGTCTAATAGTGACACGGGAGTAATCCCTGGGATAAACCTACGATCCCCCATCCACCTATCGAGATTCTTCTTGAAGAGATTCAGTGAGGTGCTCTGCCTCACATGAACTGGAATTCTATTCCAGAGCAAAGGGAGCCTCTGGGTTATGAACCTGTCCCTCCAGCAAGTTCTATTTATTTCTGTGCTGAGGTTCAAGTCCCTCGAGCGTGTGGCTCCAAGGGATTTAGATTTACTGAGGTGGAGCATGTCCATTAATTCTGGAATTGACATAGCTTTGTATGTCGGGCATCGATCGCCTCGAAGTAGGCGGTATGCAACTGAGTAGAGCTGGAGTTTTTTTAACTGAGAAGCATATGGCATCTGTTTGAGACCCTTGATCCTCTTGGTGAGATACTTTTGGGGTCTTTCTAATTGCTGCAGGTGTCGGGTAAGGTACATCCCAAAAGGGGCATTGTATTCTATGATGGGCCTGATGAGGGATGAATAAAGGGGCACGATTACCTCTCTTGATCTAGATGTGAAACCCTTCGTGATGAGGTGGGCTATGTAGAAGGTCTTTCTAACCACTTTGGCAATGTGGTTTTCAAAGGAGAGATTGCTATCAACTTGGGTCCCCAGGTCCCTAATAACTTTCTCTGTACTTAATGGGTTTCCGCCTATGTGGTAATTTGTGGGCACATTGTTTTTGCCAAAGGGTATGACTATACATTTTTTGGCATTTAGCTTTAAACCATGGCACTGGCACCAGTTATCTGTCTCTTTGAGACCTTTTTGAAGGATGTTTGTGTCGGCTGGAGAGTTGATTATGGTGCCCAGTTTGCAGTCGTCTGCGAACTTGGTGAGCCATAGTCCTCCCACGTTTGCCTGTACCTCGGAAAAGTATATACTGAACAAGAGTGGTCCCAGGACAGAACCCTGTGGGACGCCACTTGTGACCGGTTTCGAGTCTGACATGGCTCCAGCAACTCTCACTCTGTGGGTTCTGTCTTTGAGCCAGTTTGCGACCCATCTTGTGACATAGGGGTTTATTTAAGCTGGATAGCTTATCTATGATGCCTGAGTGGGGTATTGTGTCAAATGCCTTTGCAAGGTCCAGATAGGCTGTGTGGACTACCTTCCCTTCATCTATGGCTTTGGAGACTGTTTTGAAGAAGTCAACCAGGTTCAAAAGGCAGGATCTGCCCTTGACAAAGCCGAACTGGGTAGAATCTAGTGTCTGTAGGTCCCCAATGTCTTTGTTTATGAGCTCCATGATGATCCTCTCCTTAGCCTTGCAGACTAAGCTAGTCAGGCTTATGGAGCGATAGTTTCCAGGGTCCGTAGAGGCTCCACCTTTGTGGAGTGGGACCACTGTTGCTGTACGCCATTCTGTGGGCACATATCCTGTTGTGAGGCTGAGATTGTATAGCTGTTTTATTTGAGGGATTAGTTCCTCTTGGAGTTCATGTAGGATGCAACCTGGGACGCCATCTGGTCCCATGGAAGCAGTGTGTTTTGCTTTGGAGAGGGCAGCCTTCACCTGAGCATCAGAGATGTTTGGGAGGCAGCCCTCTGCTGGGATAGATACTTGCTCTTTTGGGGGGGGGGGTGGAGAAGTTTGCACTGAACCTGTCTGCCAGGATATTGGCGATGTCTGTGGGTTCAGTGTATTTTTTGTCATTTAGAATCAACTCAGAACAAGTCTGGGAGTTGCATCCCAGGTTTCTAACATAACTTAAAGCCTTATGATTGTCTTTGGTGTCCTGTGCAAATTTTCGCTCGAAGCTTGCCTTGGAGGATTTTATGAGGGATCGTAATTTTTCGCTAGTACTGATCAGAGATGCCTTCCCTATTAGGGATTTTGCTCTATCATGTAGTAGCTTCCTCCTTCTGTTGTGCAGTTTATTTATGGCAGGGGTCCACCAGACTGGACGCCTGCCTTTGGATGATTGGGTCTTGGTTTTGTTTGTGATAGCATGATCCATGCATTCCTGGAGCTGTCCGTAGAATGTGTTTATATATGTGTGTGTATGTATATCTACATGTGTGTGTTGTGATATGTACGTATATGTATTTGTCCTATATTTATTATTTGAAATGTATGTTTATATTTGTCCTTTTTGATAGTACAAGACATTTTATTATCGAAATGCATTACTAGTGACAAACTGCTTTGCTTTATGTAGTTCTGTGAGTCTGTTTTTGTGGTAATTTGTTTTTTATGCAAGTTTCTTGAGTATGGAGAAGATGTTTGGATTTTAATGCTTATGATCCGCTGCTGTAGGTACAGTGTATGGTCCAGGCAGTAGAAAGCAGTGGAATGGGAGCAATTTTCCTTCTGGTGTTTTGCCCTTTCCATGCAAAATTAGTACATTTAAATAGGGGGTAGTGATGTGGCTTGCCTTCATTACATAAACACCCATTTTCTTAGTTTTAATGGTTAGATGCTCTTACTAGGTTTAGGTACTGTTAGTTTGCCTGTCTCAGGATTCATTAGTGACGTCATTGTTTCCTCGCGGATCCCTTTTCCTTCTGGTGCAGACACTGTACCATTTCGATTGCCTTCTCCATTGCAGTCTGATTTTATGTGCATGTTTGGCATGTCTAGAACTTCTTACATAAGATGGGGTCTTGCCTTTTTTAGCACAGAGACAAGCTTTTCTCTTTTTTACTAGTGATGCTGTATTTCTGTGAACCAGATAATTCACCCAGTTATCCTCTGAATCATTCCATGGATTTCCCATTCTTTCATATAATTTGATTACTGCAAGTATAATTTGACTACTGCAAGTATTATTTCTAATTTTATTGCTGTAAAATTCTCTCTTGTAGTGCAGACAACTTTGATTTTCCCCAGGGTATATGACTCTGTATGTATTTTGTAGTAAGACCTCTCTTGCATTGTTGACTTTGCCATTTATTAATTATATGCTGCAGCATTGTCCCATTTCATGTCTACACACTATCCTGCTTTTTATCTTTTTATATTTGTATCCAATCTTAAAAACAGCATGCTTTTCCCCTTGCTGCTCTGTTGCAGTAATTTGAGTGACAGTAAGTGGAAGTGGACTGATTGGTAACACCTTTTTCTTTTTGTAGTTGGTGCACTGTCACATTCTGTCTCATCTTGTTTAGATGGTTTCTTACAAAGACAGCTTGCAACTCTGAGTCTAAATGCATGTGTAATTGCTGCATTATTAAGGTTTACTAGTCTTTAGTTTCTTTTCTACTTCTTGTGAAGTGTAATTGCACCTGCTTGTCGCAAGGTGATGAAGTTTCACCCCATTATTCTACAAGTTTGTTAGTGATGTCAGTTTTTAGTGTCTCTTCTTTTAAGATTTGTGGATTTAAATTGTTTGTGTTCCTGTAGTTTTATGTATATGCTTACCATTCTTTTGCGATTGGGCTTGTTTTACTTGTCATCCCACAAGTGTTTCTGCAATCCCTCTCTTAAAGCAAAAAAAAGGGGAAATTTCAACTAAGGCCACCTGTGTAGCAGAGAGTTTTGAGCCCAGACTATGACTTGGACGATCATGGTTAGAATATTGGTGAGGAGGTGGGTGAGCGAGCATAGTAGTGGCTTTCATATCCTTGTGAAGGAAACTGAAGTTCTAGAGCAGAACTGCTTTTTCGGGAAGGTCTGAGAGACAGAGGAGTTAAGAGCCAAAACCAGCTTAGGAGTACTTGTATTTCAACAGAGTTTCACAGTGTAAAATGCACATTTGGGTGTGGTGATGGCATAGTGTCTAAGGAAAGAACAAAAGCCCTTTGTAGATAGCACCATATGGCATGCCCTGATATCTCCTGTATCTACTGCTTGGTCCCTTTGCCAGCTCCCACAACCCCTCTCTAAGGAGAGGGGAGTAGCTATATTTGTGCCAAGGATATTGGAACAGAAGACTGAAGAGTGTTTCCAGTAGATGATAGACAGCTGTTGGGGGAGGGACTACCTTTCTTCTAGTGCATGGCTGTATAAAAGTTAGATCTCAGAATGTTATCTATTATTTTTTCCTTCATAAAATTGTATGAGACAGTCGTAGATGCTTATGCACAAAAGAGTTGTCATTATGACCAGATATGTCTTGAGATGTAGAATATGTAATAATATTACGTAAATGCTGTTGCTTGCTTTTTCTCTACTATATTAATTGGATAGATTTTACATTTCATTAAGCCAGTTTTCTTTGTAGTGTTCAAATTATTCCTGTAATCCATTGCTAACTGACTAGATCCAACTTCACTTCTTAGCTAGAACCTTAGTGTTCGTAAATGACCCTTTTTACACACACATCCTGTTATTCGTTGGGGATTAATATTCCAGTGACTTGCCTGCTGCCTACAGAATGTGTCCTCTGTGGACTACAATAAATATTTGTCATCCTGTCTCTGAGACTCTTTACTTCCTACTCTGTGAAATCATTGGTTTTGTAAAGCCTTTCTTTGCTGTCATCCCACTGCCTGCATATCACCAGCCTTCTTTCAGCCACGTGGCCCATTTGTTCCCAAGTCACCAGGGGAAGCCGTCATGTAAGCAACCATCTAGGTCATTTGAGGGTTTTTTAAACATTTTTGCCGTAGCCTGTTGCATGTCTAGTGAAGGTGAATGTGTGGGATTTGTGATTAGCATGTGCTGCACCATCATTCACTTCCACAAAAGGTTGAGATTAGCAGGATTGCCCTATCCACCCATAGGAAACCCTGCGCAGTTGTTTCTCTGATCTCCATATAGGAAATCAGCCAGCATCCATTTGCCTCTGTGTGCTACCCTTATTATTGGCATGTCCACCCTCCCTACCTGTGTTCAAGTACCTGAGCTGCTGTGCTAACTCTGGTTGCCTGGGACTTCTTCAGGGCTTTATCCTTGTACGCCTTCACTGCTTGATGCATTTCTTTCCAGTACTGGTGGTGTGTTTCTCTATGCACTTTTGAATTTGCCATCCTTCGTTTCACACGAATCTGTGTTGACTGCATGTAACACACTTGGGTTATGTGCCTTGTCTCTTAAGTATTCTATACTTTTAGTTTTGAGTTGTGTAATGTTATGGTTCACACTGTTTTTTTTAAAGCTGTTTTACTCAAACTTTTTCCATTTAAAGTTTGCACGTTTTACACACACTTCTCAGTTGACTTATTTCTGTTAACTTTTACTGTAGGTCACTTGTGTGCATGTGCAAGTGAGTGTGTGTATGCGTGCATGCTTGTCTGCATGTATGTATGCATGTATACAGTACTGGAGTACAAAAAATCTTTGTCTCAGCTGGAGATGTTATGTATTTGCATATTGTTGCACTCAGGAAGTTATCAAAAACATATTTTTTTTGTGTACTGGCTTCCCACCCTCAAAATGATTAAATCAATTCATGTACAGCTAGCTGGGCATTCTGTTTAAAATGTAGTGGTCATGGTCTTTGTTTTTGGAGAGAGTCTTGCTCATATGGGTAGTACAAAGAACAAGTACTGTAATACTTTTACTGTGAATGATTGAGACTAAGCAACATGCTTCTTGCCATGACTACTGAGCAGTTGTAGGTGGAAAATGGTGCAAGTAATTTTGCATATTGACATGAAACGAAAGCACACATTTTTGTTAGTGTGAGTGAGTTTAATAATGTTAAGTGCTTCTTTTAAATAATCTGTACCATATTTCCTGTCCAGCTGTTTGCTGAATTGGTTGTAGTTATGCCTCACCCATGACAAAGCCAAAGAAAGTTTCCTCCAGTAGTGAGACTGTCTCTTCCTTCAATTTAATTATTAACTTGTGTACTTTCAGAGCAAAGCTTGTATCGAGTATATTAATTTCTTATTTAACTGGTTAAGTAGGCTACTTTGCCTCTTTTCAGCCATGACATGTCAGAGATGTAAATATTCTGAGTTTTCTAGAAGGTTTACAAAGTGTTAACAGTTTTTTCGTTCAGTATTTACAAAAGCCAAAGTCACAATGGGTTGCAAAGCAGGCATGAGCTAGTGTTTCAGATGTACATGTTGTCTCTGTCGTATTTATTTAATTTATTGGCATTTGTCTACTGGGCCATTAAGAGCCCATTTTCAGTGGAGGCCAGGGAAGAAGAGCTGCACAAAAACATGAACATACAATAGTATATACAATATGATGATTTTTCAGAAAGTATGTGCAGATGGCCTAGTAAATAGTAATTAGGAAAGTGAAGGTACAACTAAATACAAGGTTAACTTGCCGAATAAGACAGAATGACTAACATTACAGTAAACTTACTGCTAAAAAGTTTAGTTAGGTTATCACCAGACATTTAGTAGTTAATGGTCATTGAAATAAGAATATCATTCATGAAGTAAAGGCAGTCAGGTTTTAAAGGGTGGAGGCTTGGTACAATTACAGTTCCAGATAGAAGTGAAACGTCTTTGTAAAGAAGTTTTAAATGAATCATGATTTTAATGATTTGTTTTAATTATTAATGGGAGTGCGTTCCAGGATCTGGCTTCAGAGTACGAGTAAAGAAGCTGTTCGACAGGTAAGTTTGGCTTGTGGACTTGCAAGATGTGTTGATTTTCTGATCTGAGAGGCCTTTTGGAATGGTAGGAACTAAATGTAGAACTAAGAGCAGGATAAATTTAACGGTTTATATATTATTTTGTGCACAGTTGTTAATTGTAGGAAGGAGAGAGTGTGTGGGAGTTTGAGCCGGTTCAGAAATTGTAGAGCAGTGCAGTGATGAGTATAATGTTTGGCATTTGTTGCTAATTTGGTGATTTTTTTGTGATAACGTTTCAAGCATTCTTTTTAGGGAAGACAGTAGGTTGGTAAATAAAGGAGCACCACAGATGAGAGAGGGAAGTAGTAACCAGGGCTTGTTCAGTGGAAGGGCTAAGAAAGTGTTTGTGCCTGTAAAGAATGCTTAGTTTTTGGTGTGTTTTGCTAATGTTATGATGTATGTACAGGTCAAATTTTAGATGTTCATCTGTTATTACTCCAAGTAGTTTGGTGTAACTACTTAAGTTATTGTGTTGCTTTGGGAACGTATGGTGAACTGGGCTTTGTCTGTGGGAGTTTTTTTTTTTTTTTTTTCTTAGGGGTAAATAAGATTAGCTTGGATTTGTTTGGATTAACAGACTGGTGATTATTGTATAACCAGGTCTCTATGGAGGTAAAGGCCAGTTGGATAATTTGTTGCAGGTCAGACACGGAATCATCATGACATATAATGGTAGGGCCATCTTGTGTATTGTATGAGAGAACCTTCACTGAATAAAGACTGGAGACTATTAATAAAGATACTGAATAAGAGGGGTCCTAGTGTAGAGCCTTGAGGAACACCGGTAGAGATTGAAGATATGGAGAGAGGGAGTTTTGCCATTTAACTCTCTGCTGTCTGTCCGATATTAACTTGAGAACCAGTTGAGAGAGGAGGGGGAGAGACCAGTTTTTGAGAGTTGAGCTAAGAGTAGGGAGTGAGACTGTATCAAAAGCTTTTGATAGATCTAGAAATAGGGAGCAGACAATTTTTCCTGAGCCACAGGCTTTATTAACAGTATCCATGAAGGAAATTAAGGTGGTAATATTACTATGACGTAGTCTAAATTCATGTTGTGCAGGGGATAAGATAAGGTTGCTAAGGAACAAGTTGAGGAGTTGTATGTGAATATGCTGTTTGAGGATCTTGAAGATAGGAGAGAGAATAGTTATAGGACTGCAGTTTGAGATATTGGTAGAGTTACCATGTTTGTGAAGGGGTAGAACAAAATGCCTTTTTCCAAGTTTTTGGGATGTAGGATTCTAGGATGGATCCTGTTAAGGAAGTATACTGATAGGGTAGGCAATGGCTTCGGCTGCTAGTTTTAGAGATTCGGTAGGTAGATTATCAGCTGCATTAGAGCTAGGTTTGAGTTTGGGGAGTAGTTTTATTTATTGTAGAAGTCTGAATAGGACTAAGTGTGAATGTGGGTGAAGGATGTGTTGTAGTTTCATGGGGATGATAGGATGGATGGTGTAGATGAAGGGGAGAAGTGGAAGAGGATGGTATAGATGGCATAGTATAGCTTGTAATGTGGTGTAGCGAAAAAAATGCCGAATGGCGGTAGAAACAATATAATCCACAAGTACCAAAATCTTTATTTAAAATATTTTTATCTCCTGTTTTAGTGCAGGCATAGCTCATTGTTTTTGGTACTAAGGCCTTATTATAATACCCTCAGGGACTTCTTCCCCGAGAGTTATACAGGGGATGAAAGCACTTAACAAATAAAGATTTTGGTACCTGGAAGTATTGTGCGGAGCTTATGGTGATGTTCTTCATCTCACATTGCTGCAGTCCTTACACTTGGGTAGTCCGCTGTCCTCGGTCGGCCCGAATATCAAAGTATAAGGCTGACGTCGGTCAAGGCGCATTTGACTGACATCAGGACGTCAGGGTACAAATGCGCATGACCGACGTCATATCCTCAGTCTTTTTTGCCGCATGGTCCGATGCAGAAGCAGCATTGCAAGTGCCGGGTGGCGTTCTGAAGTTTTTCGAGTTCGGAGTTTCAGACAGAGTCAAAGTTGGCTAAGTACCCCGTTGGGGAATATTTTAGTTTTTTCTTGCCTCAGTGGTTTACCGGATGTCAGAAAAAGTGAATAATTGTATTTCTTGTGGGAAACAGATACCGCATAGAGATTACCATACTTTGTCTATTCCTTGTTTAGGGCCTGAGCACGACGTTGTTGGGTGTCGCTCTTGTGCTAGATTCAATAAGCGCACTATAAAGAGAAGGTTAGATTGTGCCAGGTTAGTCTTGAAGCGGTGCAATTATAAAATGCCGTTGGATGCTCCGGCGCCGCTCAAGAAGCGCAAGGACAAAGCAGCTAAGCCTAGGCTGGAAGAACTGTCCGCACGGACGCCGGTTCTTTAGAGGTGTCGGTGGAGCGGTGGTTCCACCGGAGGTTTCTTTGGGATCCCAGGGAGAGACTTTGTTATTGCAGGATGTGGCCTCTCAGGAGGCAGGTCAGGCTGAAGGGGCTTCTCAGGTTACTGTACTCCCCTCCCTTCCTAGGCTGGTTAGGCCCTCTCCTTCTGTTTCCAAGGCTTCTCCCAGAGGCAGGCCAGGTTTAGCTTCAGTTGGTGTCACCCCTAGTTCTTCAGGAACTGTGACCAAGAAGCATATGCTTAAAATGGCAGAAGATTTGATTTCTTTGATTAGGGGTTCTTTGCCCCCTCCTGATAAGAGGCCTAGGGTGGAGCCTGAGCTAGGGAGTTTTGAGCAGGCTTCGGATGTTTCAGAGTCTTCGGCTGAAGATTTGCAGGAGTATTCTCCTTATTCTGATTCTGATGTGGATGATTCTACTCCTTCTGCTTCTCCTCCTGAGGATTTTTCTTTTTCAGAGACTCTTCATTCCATGAGGGAGCATTTTAAGTGGGAAGGTCAGGACTTCTCTGATTCCAGGAAAAGGCTTAGGGAATTTTGTTTTACCCCAGCATAGGCCTTTGGCTATACCTCCTGTTTTGGATGTGGTGGAAGATGTTTTTACAGAGGCTTCTCTTAATCCTGATTCTTTGCCTCCTGCTCCTGTTAAACCGGATAGGTATTACAGGGTGCCTGAAGCTCATAAGTATCTTTTTAAGAGTCCTAGGGCAGACCCAGAAACTGTTAGTCAGGGGCCTAAAGGTGTTAAGGCTTCTGTTGTCAAGAATCCGGTTCCTACAGATAAAGAGGCCAGGGCTTTGGATAGATGGGGAAAGAAAGTTTATACTTCTTCCACTCTAGCTATGAGGGCTTTGAATTGCCAGTTTCACATGTTGAAATACCAAAACGATCTCCTTTCACAATTGAAGTCTAAGGTTGATGCTCTGGCGGAAGGTATTGATTGTAAAGAGTTACAAGATTTAGTACATGTTTCTGAACAGGTGGGTAAGCATTCTTTGCAATGTGGTTTTGATGCTGTACAGGCCTCGTCTAGGGTGGCTGCTACTGGGTCAGTTCTTCGCAGGCACGCCTGGCTGAGGGATCAGAATTTATCTGACCATGTTAAGACAAGGATTTTAGATGCTCCTTTACAATCTGATGTGTTTGGTTCTCCTGTTGAGGCAGTCTTAAAGAAAATGGAAGACAAGGCTAAGTCTATGCAGACTGTTAAAGATTTTTTGCAGGTTCAGCCTCCTAAGTTTAGTAGAAATTGGCCTACCAAGGGGTGGACATATCCTTCTTATGATTCCCAGTCTAGAGGTAGGTCTAGACGTGGTAGGGGCAGAGCTCAGGGCTCTTTCAGGCCTAGAACAGGGAGTTCACCTGCACAGTCTTCGGGTGAGGGCAGGGGTCAGTCCTTTCGTAAACAGGCCCAATGACCTACCTTTTCAGCTGCCAGAGCCTTCTCGTCTGGCAGCACCTTTGGGAGGAAGGTTGGCACTTTTCAAGGAAAATTGGAGTTTAATTACCCAAGACAGATGGGTACTGGATATCATACACCACGGTTACAGGTTTTATTTCCATACCTTGCCTCCTTTCAAAGGCATGCCAGACGTTCCTCCTCAGCAAAGAATAGAGGCTCACAAACAAATTTCACTGTTACTTCAAATAGGGGCCATACAGCCGGTCCCTATGCCAGAAGTGGGCCTAGGATTTTATTCTCGCCTGTTCCTAGTGCCAAAGAAAGGGAACACGTGGAGACCAATTTTGGATTTATCTACCCTCAACACTTATCGGGACATTCCCAAGTTCAAAATGTTGACGTTACAACAGCTTTTACCTCTGCTGGGCAAAGACCATTGCATGGTAACTTTGGATCTCAAGGAGGCTTACCTTCATGTTCCTATCAGAATGAGTTGCAGGAAGTATCTGCGTTTTCGGACTGGGACTTCACATTATCAGTTCTCTGCATTGCCCTTTGGCTTATCTACTGCGCCCAGAGTGTTCACGAAAGTTCTGGCTCCAGTGATAGCTTTCCTCAGGCTAAAAGGAATACAGATCTATCCTTATTTGGACGATTGCCTGATTCTGGCTCAAGGAAGGGACGAGCTTCTTCATCATTTGGAATATGTGATAGCAGTGCTAAGATGCCTGGGGTATTCTGTGAACGAAATAAAGTCCAGTCTAGTACCCTCTCAGGACATGTGCTTTCTGGGTGTGAGACTGAATACAGCATCCCAGATGGCCTTTTGACCCCGGGCAAACAAAAGAATCTTGCCTTTACTTTCATCAATTGTCTCATCAGTCCAGGCTGACTGCAAGGACAGTCCTTCAAGCCTTGGGGTTCATGGCATCTTGTATTCTGGTGCTTCCCAATGCCAGACTGCATATGAGGAAGTTACAATGGTATCTCAAAATGTATGGACACAGCACTGCCAGGATCTGGACACTGTCATTCAAATAATACCTTGCATACAGAAGGAATTGTTGTGGTGGGCTCAGGAATGTCACCTAAACAAGGGACTCTCTGTGACCCGGCCGGAGGCGAGTCAGATTCTAACGACAGATGCCTCAGACAAAGCTTGGGGAGCTCATCTGAATGGAAAGTGGATACAAGACAAGTGGCCTGCCAGACTTCAACATCTACATATCAACTTGAAGGAGATGTTAGCAGTCCAGTTTGCATTAATAGCTTTCAAGGATTTACTTCTTCCAGGACAGGTGTTGATTCTAACAGACAACACAACTGTCATGTGGTACATCAACAAGCAAGGGGGAACACATTCTTATCCTCTATGCAGGCAAGCAATGATTTTGTGGGAGACTGCTCTCAGTTTACAGCTAAATCTTCAGGCAAGGTTTCTGCCAGGAGCACAGAACTCCTTAGCAGATGTGTTGAGCAGATCTAATCATGGATCCCCACGAGTGGAAATTGGATCCTCATGTATTTCAGAAATTGACAGTGTCATGGGGAACTCCAGACATAGATCTGTTCGCTTCTCCACTAAACCACCAGCTGCCAAAGTTTTGCACGAAACGGTTTCATCCCACAGCTTGGAAAGTGGATGCTCTTTCTTTCAATTGGAGCAATCTTCATGTGTATGCCTTTCCACCACTGCCTCTCCTCCCAAAGGTACTACTAAAAGCCAGACAGGACAAGCCAAGGATGATTTTGATAGCTCCAGATTGGCCTCGACAGCATTGGTACCCATTACTGAGAAGCCTGGTACGGGAGCCTCCATGGCCTTTACCTTCGATTCCACACCTGTTGTCTCAGGAGGACAGTCATTTGCTCAATGTCAAGCTTCACTCTCTTCACCTAACAGCCTGGCATATTCTGTTTTGAACCATAGTGGGTCTCAACTTCCACAGCAAGTTTTGAAGGTTATTTTGGAAGCTAGAAGGCCTAGTACAAGGAAAGTGTACGCAGATAAATGGAAGAGATTTTTATTTTGGAGTGCAGCAAAGGATTTTGATGTTTCTGAGCCTAATTTAAGTGCGGTTCTTCAATACCTTACTGAATTACTGGACAAAGGTTTGTCCTTCTCTTCTATTAAGGTTCATGCTGCAGCAATTTCGGCTCACTATGATTGTGACCCACCATTGTTTTCTCATCCTTTGTTCAAGCAATTTCTTAGAGGGGCAAAGAATATAAGACCCCCACGTAGAGCTCCTACTCCTGCTTGGGATCTCAATTTTGTGTTGGAGAAACTCGCTCTACAACCTTTTGAGCCTGCAGCTACTACCGAGTTTAAATATTTATCATGGAAGACTGCTTTTTTGTTAGCCATTACCTCTGCGAGAAGGGTGTCTGAGTTGCAGGCCCTTATGGCGGTTGAGCCTTTCTTAATTTTCCATAAGGATAGGGTATCTTTACGTACTAATCCTTCCTTTATGCCTAAAGTGGTTTCTAGTGTGGCTTTAAACCAAACTATTCATTTGCCTACTTTTTATGCAAATCCCCAAAATAAAGGGGAAAAGATTTTGCACACTTTAGATGTACACAGGCAGTTGCGATATTATTTGGACAGAACTAAAGGGTTCAGGCAGTCTCAGCAGTTATTTGTTTCTTTTGCTTTGAGTTCTCAGGGCAAGCCTGTGTCAAAACAAACTATTTCTAAGTGGATTGGGTTTTGCATTACTTTCTGTTATTCCCATCATGGCAAGGAGATTCCAGCTGGGATTAGGCCTCATTCCACTAGGGCTACTGCCACTTCAACAGCTTTTTTGAGAGGGGTGGCAACTAAGGATATTTTGGAGGCAGCTACTTGGAGTTCAGTGCATACTTTCTCTAGGCATTATCACCTACCACTTTATTCTAAATCTAGGGCTGGTTTTGCCACTGCTGTTTTGCAGGGCATTTTGGCAGCTCCTGCTTCCTTATAGTTTGGCCATCCTCCCTTACCTCTGCTTTGGGATACTACCCAAGTGTAAGGACTGCAGCAATGTGAGATGAAGAACATAGTACAGTTTTGTACCTACCATAAATGTAGATGTTCGAAGATCCACATTGCTGCAGTCCAATTTACCCTCCCTCCTTCCCCTCTGTAGTTAGAGGCGGTTGTGTGGGTTGGGCTGTTAATATGGTGTATATTGTATATATTGTACATATTTTTAGTGCTAGGATGGTGGGTTGTTTGTTTGCTGTCTTTTGGTTTTGACCTTTCTTTTTAGGGTCTTCTGACATCTGGGGCAAGAAAAGACTGAGGATATGACGTCGGTCATGCGCATTTGTACCCTGACGTCCTGATGTCAGTCAAATGCGCCTTGACCGACGTCAGCCTTATACTTTGATATTCGGGCCGACCGAGGACAGCGGACTACCCAAGTGTAAGGACTGCGGACTACCCAAGTGTAAGGACTGCAGCAATATGGATCTTCGAACATCTACATTTATGGTAGGTACAAAACTGTACTTTTCTACTGCCATTCGTGCACTATTTTTCATGGTTGCTTATTGGTGTTCCTTCAAACTGTTTTGTGTAGTTGTACTGTAGTGCTGTTGGTGAAAGTTTGCAGTGATATTTGCTATAGTATTAATAGTGAGTTAGTGGCTGTTCATTTGTTGTGGTGGAAGTGGACATGGTATGCTTTTTGTCCCCGGTTTTAGGAGTGATGTAATGGATGATCAGAATTTTTGAGGGTTCTGCCTGTGGTTGGATTGAAGTTTTAGATAAGTCTCTTGTCACTGGTTACATGTCTTTTCACCAAGTTGCGAAGCTGTTTGAATCTTAATAGGTGTGGTGGGTTTTTCTTTCTTTGCCATTGTTTCCAATTTTTGTCCCAAGCTAGCTTAAGTTCCTTAGTTGGTTTAGTTAGCCATGAGGCATGATTGGTTTTGGCCCTTCTTATACGAGGGGATGCAAGTTTGTTTAAAGTATCTAAAAGTATTGTGTTAAAGTAGTCCACTGCTTTGTCTAGTGGAAGGCTTTTTAGGATGCTCCAGTTCATATTTTCGCGCCACAAACTTTCACTAATGCACTAAAAGTTAGTCAGACTCTTTGTAGCTTATAATGATGTTTTTGAAAGGAGGGAGCTGTTTGATGGATAATGGTGGAAAGGTAGTCACTAAGTGCATTAGGGAGTGTACCAGCTGAAGAGATTTTACTTGGATTAGAAACAAGTATCTAGTCTAGGGTAGAACCATCTTTATTGTTCTTATAAAATCTAGTTGGAGTGGGGATAAGTTGACTGAATTTAAATAGGTTGATATTTGCAGATGTAAAATCAGAGCAGAAGCCTAGCTAGTTAATATTAACATCTCTGAGAATAATAGTTTCATTTTTTATAGTACTAGACATCCAAGCAAGGATCTCTCCCAGTGTACATATGTTATTGCCAGGGGGAATTTATGAAACTGATGCACAATCTTTGAGTCATTTATTTTCAGGAAAGAAATAAAAATTTCTGCATTGGAGAACTGTGGAATATTGTTGGAGTAAGGGACTATGTTGTAGATTTAGAGAAAAGCAGTGCAATGCCCCCTCCTTTTTTGTGGGGCCTGTCGGATCTAATTGTTTCGAAGCCTGGAGGGAGGAATTTGAAATCTTTCACATAGGGTTTTAGCCAGGTCTTGGTTAGCAGTAATGATGTCTGGTTGATTGCGGGCTACGCAGGCATGAAATTCAGTAATTCCTTCTTGTCCTTCCCTCTGTCAGTTTCTTCAGCCACAGAAGGACAGCATCCCTGTAATATTCTTATGCAGAGAAGCCTGATGACATAGAGGGTGCTCTAGTATGGCTAGTGACTTGTGTCTTACTAGCATCCTCCCACCATGATAACTTGTGTACATAAGTGACAGTTCCCTTAACCACAGGCTGGTAAGTGGCCTTTCCAGGCACGTTAAATGGTAAGTGTCTTTAAAATGGCAGAGTAGCTGTGGCAACACCATGGCAACGGACACATGCATAAATCCTCTCCGTCTAAGCATCTACCCCCAAATGTAAGACTTGGCTTCCACTTCCCTTTGTAGTACACTCTTTTTTGACCGTTCCTGTAAGCAAAATAAAAAAAAAAATATTCCTCAAATTTGAAGTAGTTATTAAATAACTGGATTTGTTTGTTGGGTAGGAAGACAGATGAATCTAAAACACTTAACCACACATACATTTTTGGGTTCTGGTAGTCCCACTTGAGGAATCTTCAAGTGCAGAACATTAAAATATGGCTTGCTTTGGGATATTGAAACCCACCTTTGTAGTCCAGCTTCTTAAACACTGTGCTGTCCTTTATGTATATTCAATCAGAAGGTTATCTATATAGTTCCTGGTTTAACAACCAAAAATAATTCTATGTAAATAAGTTTCCCTACACTCCTTGAGGAGGTTGATATTTGGTTTCATATTTGCATTTAAATTACCACTGTCTGGAAGCAAAAGCATTTGCATAGCCTCATGCAAACGTGCCCATGTAAGGATGTTCTCTGTGCAGGAGTGACACACTTCCACATATTTCCTGGGAAGAAGCCAGCTCTCACAGTTTTCTTCTAAGCTGTGCTCTGTTATATTTTCTCTGTTAGCAATTTGTTTCTGTTCGTCTCGTAGGATTCCTGTAATCAGTACTTTCTTTGTTTCACTCCCTTGATTTGTGGGGTACCTGATTTCCATTTTTTTTTCTTTTGTAAGAAGAGGCTAGTACTTGCCACCCAGGAACTATCCTGGTTTTAGATGGATTGCTCTTTATGCAGGGCTTCCATATGAGTGCTTGAATGTGTTTGGCTGCAGAAGAGGGCTGTTCTAAAAATACCATGTGAGCTGCCTCGGCAGACTGGTCCTGTATCGAGTTCTAGCTGAGTTAGCTGTACTGTATTTTCAACTACTGTCACAGGTCTGGAGTCCCAGCAGTGGCAGTGAATTTTTTCTTGCTCTTATTTTTACGTTTGACTTAAATATGTTTATTTCAGTGGACTAATACCAGCCCAGAGATGGAAGAAACAGGTAAATCTCTTAATTACTACTTAAAAAACAGACTAGGAGTTGGATAAGGGTGAGCAGGCTACAAGTGTGTGTCTTGTATGAACTGAAATGGGCTTAAATATAAGAAAAAGTAAATGCAGAAATTCTACTGACTAGTTACTGGGTCGGTTTTATCTTGGTGAACTCAAGATTTATTACGTGTTGAAGCTTGGATTGTTTTTTACCATATTCTCAAATTAGTGAGAAAGAAACAGTTTCCTGCTTTGCAAATTTAAGACTGCCTTCACTTCACTTCCATAAAGTGGAGGTTAGCAGTAGTATTCTCTTGGGTAAATATAAGAAAATAAGACAGAACCCTGCATGCTTTAACATTAAAAATAGTTTTACCTGTTTAGGAGGCTGTTTTAGAGATAAGCTTGGAACTGATTTTATGTGCAGTGTTTTAGTGGCTAAAGCAAGTGTGCATTTTGTCATTTTGGCTGCATTACTTCTGGTACTGATTTCTGCATAGTTTTCAGTAAACCTACATGGAACAGTTTCCGTACCTAATTTACAGAAGTGGTAGGCTTAATCTGTAAAATTTAAATCTTTGTAACCCTTAATTCTGTATTCATTATTACTTTTGAACTGTTCTGACAGTTTTATATAGGTTTATATTGCTTAGATGAGCACATTCTAGAAAAATACTGTGGAAGCTGCAGTATCTGTTTTTAAATGGTGAGGGCTTTGTGGTGTTGCCTGTCCACCCATTTTCTCTGAGCTGTAAAATGTTTTAACTTGGCACAGTCACTTGAAATTGCTTGGGGTAGGAGTGTAGGTAGGAAAGGGGGGTGTTGTGCATTGGCTGTTGGTGTTGAAAGATTGCAGATTTAAGCAACGTAGTTCTGTAAAGTTAATGTAATAGTCTTCTAAGGTACTTTGGTACAAGTTTGTTATAAAATTTGACTTTTTTTTTTTTTTTGTTCATTTTTCATACTTTGAACCTCTGTGTACAGTGTTTACCTGAGCTAATGAGCTGCATGTATTTTTTTATTTTATTTGTTACCTGGTAAGCGGCCCTTTTCAGAGTTGACCTGTTGCCAGGCAGGGAAAGTTGTGCTGTCTCCACATGTAGCTGAGCAACCAGCTGCAGGACATACAGGACATAAGGAGTTTCTCTCCTAAAGAAGTACATGCAGTCTTCTACTGCATGACGATAGACTAGGAACAGACATAGCATTAATATGTACCTGATCCTTTTATCTATTCCACAGGCCATCTTCCCACTTTAAAATAAACCATAAATGCTTTCAGCTGTTCATATATTGCAACTAATTAGTTACAGCCCACAAAACATGCAGTACTTTAGCATTACTTTATCTTCTCCATTATTGAAGTACTGTTAAAAACAAAAGTAGTGTAACAGCTGACTGTAAAGCATATAATCCAAAATTTGCAACTAATGGAGTAGCCCCATGTAATACAGAATGTACAAGTCACCCAAGATGTAGTGTGAGCATCAGCTTGTATCTTGTGCGACTTGTTTGACTTGGGACGACTCAGGTGGGGGGTTTCCTTCTGTTGGCTTTTATTTGAATTAGTTGTTGGGATAGTCAGCAGTAAAGCCCTTATGAGATCATATGTTGCAAGCCTCCCTCTTCTTTTTAATTCCTTTAGTTAAACCGTCACTCTTTCCATTACCTCTTCCCAGTCCCGTTCCTGTCATACCCCATTAATGCCGTAGCTTGGCCACTTTCTTGTCCTACCCGTTTCACAGTCACTGTCCCATCCCATTCCTTTTTTTTTTTTTTTTTCACACTCTAAGCCTTTCTGCCGTACTGCTTACATCTTCCTTTCCTAATCATGGAAGGCACAAACAGAAAAATAAGAAACTATGTGAATTATGTTAGCTGATCAGAGACACCCTGACTTGCCTAACTGTTATCAGCGCTCTTCAGTCTATCATGTAAATTACGTTTATATATTACTTTTTAACTCTGTTTATAGTGTACCCCACAAAACAGTTACGGACCGTGCTTTACATGTGTGGATTATTCTTGTATTTATCAAACTGAACACAGTTTACTCTGGATGTATTTGCTTTTCTTTCTGTAGAGACCAGTGTCAAGAACTTGAACCTGTACGTAGACATGGAATTGCTTTACTTGTTTTGATTAGATCATTTATTTGATTGTTTATGTATTTTATTTTTATCACAAAGGTCTGATTGTATTGGAAAATCGATTTTTAATTGAGGCCTGAGGAGAAAAGCTCCAAATAAGTAATGATCAGTATACAGTTAAACAAATATATGTATAAAATACAAATATTCGGTTGAACACACATATATGTAAGATACATGGCTAGAATTCATCACATAATTCTTGCTCAAAAGGTGATAATTGATTTACATAAAGTAAAGACCATAATGGAACACTGCATAATAGTGGAAAATTTTACAACAGCAATTTAAGGGATTTTGTATGACATGGTATTTATGATTACTCCATGTTTGTGAATTTATTCCATTTTATTTATTTGAATTTCTGCACTTGGGCTGTGCCTGCAAATGGTCTATTATCAATGTAGTACACATGTAGACAAACTAAATAATTAAAAGTTTACTTAATGCAAATGGTATTTACTTCTCTCACATACTAGAAGCATTCAGAGTGGCCACGGTGGTGCAGTGATTAGCATTGCTGCCTCACAGCAAGAGGTTCTTCGGTTCGATTCTCTGCTGGGGTGCCTTCTGTGTGAAGTCTGCATGTCCTCCCTGTGATCGCGTGGGTTTCCTCCGGGTGCTCCGGTTTCCTCCCACACCCCAAAGACATGCTGTAGGTGGATTGGACACTCTAAATTGGCCCTAGGTATGAATGTGTGCATGTGCTTTCTGTGGAAGGTTGGGCGCCGGGCTGGCAACTCGACACCGTAAAACTCCACTGCCAATCATGAGCAGACAGGTGATCCGCTGTGGCGACCCCTGACCGGGAAAAGCCGAAAGAAGAAGATATCACATTGTAGTACAGCACAACACCATCTGGAAACAAACGCATTTTGAGTTGAGGCTAAGGAATATTAAGTAAGGGATATAGTAGAAGAACTTGGAGATGATTGTGGGTATTGTAACTGTAAAGCACGGCCCTCTCTATGTGCATCCCTCTCAACATCTAGGAGTAAGAATTCTGGACAAGCCAAAAAATATTTTGAGAGGGGGGCCCAAATCAGGGTTGGATTTTAAACATTACTCTTTTATAATTAGAAAGTTGCTACAATGACAGGTTTTGTATTAGTATGTATTTTCTAAAGTAGATGACGTCTGAAACTCGAACAACTTTGTCATTATTTATTTACTTCAGTTTTTAATGATTTACCAGAAATTCCCACATTTCATAAGAAACAGATCAATATAATTAAAATCTGGACATTCTGCAAAATTCTGGATGGTTGATAAAGAGGTTTATGTTTACTTCTCTGAAGTTGGTGCCAATGTTAAGGGCCTGTGGCTGACCATTTTGCAGACCATTGCAAAATAGGAGCAGTCATACAATCACCCAGTGACACTAATGTTCTTCAGAAAGGTCAGAGCCATGGACTGAAACAAAATGCCATGAAATGCAAAATAGTATCCCACAGGAAGTCATCTACTCTGTGTAACAATCATATTGACAGCACACCCCCTAAGAGTCGACCCAGTAGTCAGGAACTTGGGAACACACAGACAGTAATATAGCCTTTGACCATCATGTGTCTACAACAGTGAGATCATTCTATGTTGTGCAACTTGTAAACAAAGGTGTGGCATGTAGATCCAAGGAAATATTTGTTTCACTGTATTCAGCATTCGTCAGACATATTATTGAGTACAGTGCACTCTTTGATATATAGCTAGCCAGGCATATCCAACAATTGGAATGTCCACAGAGGTTCCTCAGTAAAATAATTCAGGGCTTAAGTTACGCGCCCTATGTAGACCATCTCAAAGTCCTATCCTTGTATTCTGTCTCCTACAGGCTGTTGAGAGGAGATCTATGACAGGCGTACAAACCGTTGTCAGACCCCACCCTGATGGATGTCATATTCGTATCTGAAAGCAAACAGCAACAGAGTTATCTATTCTAAAGACTGGAACCCTGCCTGTGATATAACTAGGAAATGGGAGAAAAGTAGGTATCCCAGAGAGTACCCCTTCCCTGGAATAGGCACCTCATCTGAAGCAGAGTTCCTCCCTAACTTGGACAATTGGATGAGGAACAGGAAATTAATCCCTGCTTGGACACTTGTGTTGATCTCCCAGGCCCCTGCCTGTAAATGTTTCATATCCCAAGCAGGGTTCTAGAACTTGTCAGAGATTTGGGATGCATGTCTAGGCTTAAAAAGACCCTAGTGGACATTAACCTTGTTTACACCTATGAACTACATAGACAAAAGAGGGCAGGGGGCCGTTGTGATTACTTGAAGAGTCTCCTCCCCATTTAAGAGTCACCGGAATTTCCATGCAGTTTTTCTAGAATGTGTTAATTCAGAGTATTGTTAAAGATATAGCAAAGGTCAAATACAGTTGTCTTTGTGCAAATATTGTATATGTGAATTTCACCAGTAGTGTATTTACCCGCACATTCCTGGTTTATTTATTGGCGAAGTATTTTTAATATATTCTTCCATATTCTTGGTATATTCTTATCTGTGGTTATTTCTGAGACTGCAGGAATCGTGGTGAGACGGTGATTAGCATTGTGACTGCACAGCTATGGTTTCTCTGGTTTTGTTCTTGGTGTTGAGTTGCCTTCTGTTCAGATTTTTTGTGTTCTTCATGTATCTGCATGAGTTTTCACAAAGTAGTTAATTTTTCCTCTTGTATAACAAACACGCACTGTAGGTGAAGTGCTGATATTCAGTTAGCTGTAGGTGTGTTTGTGTCTGCACATGCGAGAGTGTGTGTGCGCTTGTGTGCCATCCTGTCCAGCATAAGTTTCCAAGCTGTTCACCTTTGTTTACCAGGATGTGTTGCTGTGCCTTGAGACCTTGAATGGAATAAAATGCGTAACTGGGGAGTAATATAGAAATATGTATTTTAAAAAAAAAAAAAAAAAAGACAGTTGAGCACAAAATAAATTTTGTATGTCTGGAAGTTTGCGCCTCAGACTGCCACTGTAAATGGGCTGTACCCAACTGGATCTCCTGGTCAGCAGAATTAAAAATAATTTCATAAATATGATAATTTTAGATGTTCTTCGTGTTTCACTGTTGCAGTCATCACACTTAGGTTATCTGCCTGCAGGTAGCCCTCAGTTGGCCCGAATATCTGAGTCTTGGGATTTCTGTGTCGGATGCTGTCGCCTCTTCCATGACGTCAGGTCATCAGGGGTATAAAACATGCAGCCAACATTATTATGTCAGCTTTTCTTGCCGCGCAGGAGCCTATAGCAGAAGCAGTTCACAAGTGCCTGTCAGCCGCTAAGTACCTCGTTGGGGATCCTTTTTTCTTGCTCTAACCAATGTCAGAAAAAGTTGTTTTGCCAGTGGAAAGCAAATACCTCAGAGATTTTCATTCTTACTGCGTCACCTGTTTAGGGCCAGACCAAGATGTCCCTCACTGTCTGTTTTTGTGCCTTGTTCAACACCCGAACTATTCGTCGTCAGGCTATTTTTTACTTTAAATTCTTTCGCTCTCGTTCTCCGTATTCCGAAATGGCTTTCGATAAGCCATCCAGCTACTGATCTTCGTAAAACGCAAGGATAAAGACAGAGACAGACCGCATAGGTCCAAAACTGCCGACTGCTAGTTGCCAGTCCACCGGTACTTGGTGAGACGCTTTTGCAGCATCTGTTACCCGCTTCTACAGATTCACATGTCTCTACTGAGACCCATTTGGAGTCCGGTGTGCTGCGAGATGCTTTTAGACTATGGAACCTGCGGATGTCTCTACCTTGGATGTGTCCGGAGCCACTGTGCAGGCATCCGCTTCTGAGGGTGTATTCAGACCTTCCGATGTTCATATTAAACGGACTACTTCGTTAATGACTAAACCTACTGAATTTCTCAGGCCCAGAGTTTGCACTATGCCTAGGAAACAGATGACCAAAGTGCATTCTCAACTCCCATGCCACAGAGAAACAAATGCTTAGAATGACTGAAGACCTTCTTACTTTAATTAGGGGAAGCCAGCCTTCCCCCTCTAAAAGACAAAGAATTGATTTTCCTTCTGATTCTACAGACCATGAGTCCGATGACTCACTCCCTGTGATTACAAGGACATACCCTTATCTACCTATGAGGATTCAGATGGAGAGGATTCCATTCCCTCAGCTCATGACAATACTGAGCCACTCCTCTTCTCTCACCTTCTGATCAAACAGTTCCTGAGAGGAGCTAACAATTTAAGACCCCCAAGGAGAGCTGTCACTCCTGCCTGGGACCTTAATTTTGTACTAGAGAAGCTCACGCTCCCCCCTTTTGAGCCTACTGCTACAGCAGAGTTAAAATTCCTCTCTTGGAAAACAGCCTTACTTCTAGCCATCACTTCAGCAAGAAGAGTGTCTGAGTTACAGGCCCTTATGGCTGTGGAACCCTTCATTATCTTCCATGCGGACAGGGTTTCCCTCAGGATTAGCCCATCATTTATGCCCAAGGTGGTATCAAGTGTGGCTTTAAGCCAATCCATCCGTTTACCAACCTTTTTTCCTAATCCTTAGAATAAAGGGGAAAGGATCCTGCACTCCTTGGACGTGCACAGACAGCTCAGGTTCTACCTTGACAGGACTAAACCTTTCAGAAAATCTGACCAGCTGCTAGTCAGCTTTGCTACAGGGGCAGAGGGCAAGGCCATTTCAAAGCAAACCATTTCTAAATGGATAGCACACTGTATCCATTGCTGCTACATACACCACTGAAAACCTACCCCACAGGGGATCATACCTCATTCCACTAGTGTACCTCAACCTCTACAGCATTTCTCACATCCTGGAAGCTACAACCTGAAGTTCTGTACACACCATCACCAAGCATTACCACTTACCTATCTTTTCTAAATCCAGAGCTGGATTTGCCACAGCAGTCTTACGAGCCCTACTAGCCAGCCCTAATACTTCTTGACTGCCTCCACCCTTCCTCAGCTTTGGTAATCAATCGAAGTGTGATGACTGCAACAGTGAAACACTGAGAACATCGTACAGTTGTGTACACTTACCATAAATGTAGATGTTCGCGTATTCACTGTTGCAGTCCTGGTTACCCTCCCTCCAGCCCCCTGTCTTTTCTATACTTTCTGCCTATCCTCTTTTTTGGCCATATCTCATGGAAATGGTATTTACTTTTTACTGGAGGTGTTACAGACCATGTGATTGCTTCCTATTTTGGGGGCTCCTGACATCTGGGGCAAGAAAAACTGATGTAATGGTGTCGGCTGCATGTTTTATACCTCTGACGACCTGACGTCATGGAAGAGGTGACAGCATCCGACGCAGAAATCCCAAGACTCTGGTATTCGGGCTGACTGAGGGCTACCTACAGGCAGATAACCCAAGTGTGATGACTGCAACAGTGAATACACTCTAATATCTACATTTATGGTAAGTGTACACAACTGTACTTTCTCTTGCCCCCCCCCCCAGCTGACCATCACCTGCCCTCATCTCCTCTCTTCATTCACTGGGTCTATCCAGACCTACCTTAACCTCCCCTGCTCAAACTGGCCCATGTCCAGGGCTGGTGAAGAGATCTGGGATGCTGGTGCAATATCCCACTGCTACCTGGGAGTGTAATGACTCCTATCAGCCCTTGGCATCCTTGGGTGCTGCAGAGTTGTGGCCCTTGGTAGATGCATGTGAGCTTCCTTACATTTACAACCTGTCAGCTAAGCAGCACAGAGCTTGCCATTCTCTTAATGTTACCCTATTGCAGTGAACCCAGGCCCCCTCCCTTCAGGATGTGCTGGTCGAAGTTGGTCTCCAACTCCTATTTCCTCCTCTGGCTCCCTACAGGGCCGCCATTGCTAACTGAACACTAGTCATCTGAGGTGCAGTAAGGGCTTTGTGCTATGGTATAAATATGTTTTAGTTCTGAGAAATGTTTCATTATGTTTTAGATCGATGGCAAAACAAACATCTAGGTAACTTGTGACCTGTAATATAATTTTTTATACAACAACGTTTATTAGCTTCCGTAACACAACTGTTTAGGAGATCCTTGGTCCTTTAAGATTGAGATGGTCTGTTGATAAAACCTTCCCATGCTACTCTTGCACATTATCCAGCTCACGGTATTGTGTAATACCCAACATCATCTACATTTTTTTTCCCCGATGCCGATTTAAGTTTTTATTCTAAAAGGCCTTAAACTGCTTCAGAAAAAAATGTATTTTACATTGTTTTCCCTGGGCATGAGCTCATTGTTTCTTTTCATTTATTTTCTTTTTTTTATCCTTTTTTTGGTTGTTCCTTATTGAACTATTAACCTGTTGTAGGCTGATGGTTTACTTTCCGGTATTTTATTCCAGGGCTTTGGCCCCTTTTTTGCCCCCATCTGCTATTATTCTAATGAATGTAACTAGTGCAGCAAAAAAATCGGTAAAGATAAATGTGTTTATTGTTAAGGTCTTAATCATTTAAAGTAATGTAAAAACAGCTTGGAATACAGAGCGATGCTTTCTAATAAAAGTTTTAAACAATATAGACAAAAGCACAACAGACTTCAGACAAATTACCCTTGCTTCATTAAGTAGTGGGAGCAATATGACATCATCAGAGGTCAAGTAGTTAAAAGAACGGATCTCAGTGTATGCTAAAAACATGCTGGACAGTAAAGAATTTAAATGGCAGTTGAGAGTAATGTTTGGTTTACATGATCATATTAGTTTTAATTGTGTACTGAATAAACAAAACAAATAAGGTGTAAGGTTTTAGGTGCAATTTGGCTTACAATGCTGAGGGATTCAGAGAGTCGCTTGGCTGCATAATTTTCCACTGTTTAGTAGGTACAGAATGCTGTCAAAAGGTGGCAGCTGCCCATTCATTTCTATGGAAGCACTCCCTAATCGGATAAGGTCAACAAAGATGTGGGGGTGGGGGTGGGGATGCATGTCAGTCTGTGGCCGTGTGTATGTTTGCAGGTTTTGTGTGCATTTGCAAGTTTTGTGTGCATTTGTATGTGTCTGGGTGGTCGCAGTTGAGGTGTTAGGTTGGGAATTAACGATCCGTGTGTATCTGATCATGTGTGTGTGGATGAATGGATGTGCTTCCAAGACTGCAATTGAATGTTTGTGGGTGGTTGGGTGTATATGTATGTGTTTAAGACAGCATAGGGATGCCTTAACCAACGTGATGCATGACCACCAGGGGAATATTCTACCAACATCTGGTCTGACAGTGCTAGTGTTAAACAGGGATGAGTCTGAGATATGCTGATGAAGTCTCTCATTGCGGAATTAGCTATTTCTGAATAGCATTTTCTCACCTGTTGTAGGCAATTTAAACTAGTGATAACATTTCTGAATCCCAGGGTGGTGTATTTGTCATATTTTTTTACAAAAGTTTTCAATACGTCATTGAGTGCACGTTTTCCATAGACTCTGCACACAGAGTAATACATACCATATTGTAGAGAGCCTCAGCATTAGAAAGCAAGATGCTATTTTTCCTAATATGTTAGTTTTAATGTGTAAATAAAAAATTGCAAGCAGTCATAACTTTGTAAATAATAAAGGCTGGGATACAGAAAGGGTTATCATGAGTGGTTAGCCCTGCCATGAGTGTCCAACACATTGCAGTAAATTTTTCTGACTCTGAGACATCAGTGTTCTCACAGTGATTTTCTGTGAGCAGAAACAAAAGGTAATAAGGCAGTCCAGGGACCCAGATAATGCTAACTAGCCACATTCTGTCCTCCAAAAAAAGCCTGTGGCTACCAGTTTAGATTGCCCAATGATTCAGAGAATCACTTGTCTGAGTAAGTTACCATGGCTGGTCAAGAAGTTTAACTCTGGCAAAAGGCTGTGGTCACCTATTAACTTCTTTAGAAGAAATCATGGTGCAGGTAAGTGCAACAACAGAGACGTAGGAGTGGAAAATGTGCACGCCTGTGTTTGTCTGTCTGTAGGGGAATGAATGAAGTATGGGGACTGCCTGGGTGGTCAGAGTAGGAGGATTAAGTAGGGGATGTGTGTGTGTGTGTGTGTGTGTGTGTGTGTGTGTGTGTGTGTGTGTGTGTGTGTGTGTGTGTGTGTGTGCCAACCATGCTTCTCATGTTCTTGCTTAAGAATTCCAGGCAAAAGTCAAAATAATGGAAGGATAAATGGCCACAGTCGGGGACATTTCTAAATGCTCTAATTCACTTAAGTTAATAGAACAACAGGTTTTTACCTCTGTATGCATTTCCTAAGTAATAAGTCATCTACTGTTAATGACTGACTGTAAGCCTCCATGATTTATCAGAAAGTCTAAGGTTTTACAAAGGCATGAGCAGTTATGAGGTGACATCAGAAGCATTCTGCAAATATCTGGACAGATGTGTGGTATGGTGCCTGTACCAAAGCAGTGCATGGGCTACCAGACAACACTATCACCGAAGTGTGCTTTTAGCTCGGATAGTAAAACGTGATTCAGAGATGTGCAAAATGGCCCTTAATGAGGTCTTTCTGATTGTGGCTAAAGCGGTCTCTGAATTACTTTTTCTGCTTTTCTAAATTGACTCAACTCCAAGCTTCTCTCTCTTTTCTTCTTCTACCTCTCTCTCTCTTTCTTCTTTTGAATCAAGCCATTGTTTAACTCAGGACCTGTGCGTGTTACTCGGCTGTTTTGTTGTATTTTTTTTTTCTTTAGTCCATCATGTGAATAGAAGGCTGCACAGTTAAATTCTTGCTGCAAAATCTGTTAATTTACTGTTGTGTCAAATTACATTTTTCATATTTTAGCTTTGTACCATTTCTCATCTGTAACTAATGGAATGTGTATTTCATATGAGTCTTTCAAAGTTCTGAAGTACTAAATTAGAGATGTTTGTAGAGTTCACCTTGATCTGTAAATGTTATGTAGTCCTATCTCACCTACATTCTTACCCGTGGGTTCGGAGCCAAATATCGGCTCCGACTCGGCGAACTTTTCTAGCTCAAAGTCTTTTATTGGCTGGGCTAAGCAGGTATCCCATGGTGCACTGCTCCATATCCCCAGATCTCGTTTGCCGCTCATGTAGCTCGGACATGGTCTCGCTTGGCTGTGGCTAAGTACCTTTTTTCTTGTCTTGAAAGAAAAGTTTTGTTCATAAACAAAAAGCTATTTTCAAAGCTATTGTCTCTAGTGTTATTTGAGGTTGTGATAGTGTGCTTGTTTTGTGTGGTATCCCGCTGACTGTTCCCTCGGGCTAGGCCCGTTTTCCGATAGAGGACCTAGTCCTTCTCCGGTTGCTTATCTGTTGTGTGTGTGTGTGGTCTAAACCGTTTAAGTTAGAGGTTTGGTCTATTCCCTTTCCTTGTGGTTATCAACCATTTTGATTAGAGGTTTTTGACATTGCTTCTCTAGTGTGTGTGTACGGTCACTGTTTGTTACTGGTTCCCGCGTTTTGTGGTGTTTAGCGTCTGTGAGCCCTTGTCAGACTTTGTTTTTCCACTGTTGGTGGTGTTGTGAAGATGTCCAAAGTTTCCAAGGAGCACAAACCTTCAGGTTTCAAAAAGTGCTCTAAATATGGGTACAAAATGTCCATCACCGATGGGCATTCCATTTGTCTATTGCCTGGGAGCCATTCATCTGCAGGAGTCCTGCAGTTTTTGCCATGCGTTCAGTCCTAGAGTGCTCCAAGAGAGAAAGAATAAGCTGATTTTAAAGGGACTCTTAAAGCCCTCTTTTGAAGAGGCTATGGATTCATCTCCCAGTGCTAAATCTTCCAAGTCTAAAAAGAGATCTCCGGCTCCGTCAGCTTCATCGGAGCCTCCGGAGAAAGTCTCAAAAATTGCATCGTGCCTGAGGAGCCCCCTAGAAAGAAAACATGCAAGAGGAAGCACATAGACTCCCAGGATGAGTCCCTCACCTCTGATACTGACCTCGAGGAATCGGAGGGGTCCCCCAAGTCATGCTCTGATGATGTTTCCTTCTCCGACATCCTGGAGATACTGAAACAGAGGTAACTGGCCGTCCAAAGCCCCTTCCGAGGAGGAGTCAGTGTTCCTTAAGGCTTTTGGTGCTCAGCCTTCCGCCTCCTGGGTGTCCCCACCCTTCGAGCTCCTTGATCTGATATGTCGAAGGGTGTGGGAAAACACTGATTCTGTGGAGCCCATGCCCAGGCGTCCCAACAAGTTTATTTCCGCCCCCCCCCAGGGCAAGGAGTTTCTGTCCAAGGAAGTCCCTGTAGATGCCATGGTGGTGGCGGCAGCCACTCAGAAGGAAGTAGCAGAGTCTTCTTCCTCCGTCCATCCTCCTAACAAGGAGTCTAGGACCATGGACCGGTACGGGAAGTGTACCCTCTCATCAGCAACCTTTGCCTTACGGTCGCTGAATTACCTGTCTCATTTCACTCGGCTCCAGAGAGATCTCCTCAAGGAGTTAGGAGATACTCTTGTGGGTAACATCCCTGAGGCGGTGGCCCAAACGGTTAACGCCCAGGTGTCTACCCTCAATTCCATTGTCAACTCATCCATGCGGCTCATTTCATATGCAGCCGAGAGAGCGAGTAGGGCAGCAAGCTCAGGAGTCACCCTTAGAAGGCAAGCCTGGCTGCGCCTGTGCCACTTTGTGGAGGCCTTCAAGTCTTCCTTCACTGACTCCCCCTTTGGTTCTTCTTTGTTCGGGACCAAAGTGAAAGACACCCTCACCAGGTGCGAGCAAGAGGGAAAGACCCTGTCTGCCTTAGGGGTTCATTTTTCCCTTCCTTCTAGGCCTTACCCCAAGGCCCAGTGGGGGGGGGGAGGTGTGGTTCAAGAAATCACAGAGGTTTTTTTCCTGCCGCAGAAGGTGAGCCCCCCCTTCCAGAGGCAGAGGAGGGGGAGGTTACTCAGGGAGACGCCGCCCCAGAGGCAGAGGGGGCTCCCCGCAGTTCAGGAGACCGCGATTCCTTTTGCGTCTCTCCCTACTCTCGTTCCTGAGGGAGTGCCCGGCTGTGCTTATCCGGAGCCAATCGGGGGTCGAATTGCATTATATCCGGAAGCCTGGGAAAGAATCACCCAAGACCGATGGGTATTACGGATAATTTCCGGAGGTTATCTCATTCCATTTACATCAGACCCCCCTTCAATCGGGAAAATCCCAGACGTTCCACCCAGTCATAGGGATCAAACAGCCTCAGTGGTTTCAAAGCTGCTAGGAAAAGGAGCCATCCAGCGTGTCCCCTAAGACCAAATCGGATTAGGGACTTACTCAAGATTCTTTTTGGTGCCGAAAAGAACAGGGGACCTGAGACTCATATTAGATCTCAGCCAACTGAACAACTATGTACAGGAGTCCAAGTTCCATATGGTCACGCTACAATCGATTCTCCCATTGCTGGGAGAGGAGGTGTGGATGTGCTCCATCGACCTCAAGGATGCTTACTACCATGTGAAAATGAACAGGGCATCCAGGAGTCACCTACGCTTCTGGCTGGGAGCCAGTCATTTCCAGTTTCGAGCCCTGCCTTTTGGTCTCACCACAGCCCCCAGGGTGTGCACCAAGTGTATGGCGGTGGTGGCGGCTCACTTGAGACGTCGGGGATTCCAAGTCTTTCTGTATCTGGATGACTGGCTCCTTACTGCCCCCACCCGGCATCAACTAGTTCAAACAAGGGATGCTACCATCACTCTGTCACCAGTTGGGTATAACACTAAACTGGGAAAAATCGGTTTTATTGCCCTCGCAGCATGTCACCTTTATAGGAGCAGAATTAGACACCATTCGAATGCGAGCATTTTTACCGCAGGAGAGGATCAGAGTCTTACAACAACAGATACACATGCTGATGCCCCTGAGGAAAGCGAAGGCAAGATGGGTTCTCCAACTCTTGGGGACCATGGCAGCAACAATTATGTTGGTCCCTCTAGCGAGATTGCACATGAGCATTCTCCAATGGCTCCTCTTTGTTCAATGGTCTCTCCAAAGATTTCCACTTTCTCACCCCATTTTGCTCACAGACAGATGCAAGCAGGACCTCGGTTGGTGGCTTTGCACCAACAATTTGGTCAGGGGAAGGCCCTTCGTTCCACCCATCCCGGTTGCCATGGTGACCAAGGACGCCTCCCAGATGGGGTGGGGGAGCATTATCTTGGCAGGACAGTCCAAGGCACGTGGCAAGAGCATGAGACACATTTGCATATAAACATCCTAGAGATGAGAGCAGTGCTACTTGCGTTGCAGGCACTTCAGAGTGTTTTTACCTCTAGGGACGATTGCAATACACTCGGACAACATGTCAGTAGTGTGGTATCTAAACAAGCAAGGGGGGACCAGGTCTTACCCTCTTTGCAGAGAGGCCATGTGAGTGTGGCAGTGGGCAGTAACTTCCCAACGGTTTCTGGTGGCAACGCACATTCTGGAGAAGTCCTACGTGATTGCGGACAGGCTAAGCAGAGCTATTCTGATGCCTTACGAGTGGTCCTTGAATCACCTAGTTGCAGAGTGAATCTTCAGCAGATGGGGTCAGCCTTGCTGCAAACTTTTTGCCAGCCCCCTCAATGCAAAATGCAGCAGCTGCTTCATGCTGATCCCCCCACAGGGGGAGTCACCCAGGGACGCTCTGGTTCACGATTGGCCCTCCGGTCTGCTTTATGCTTTCCCTCTGTTTCCTTTGCTGTCAAAGGTGATTCAGAAAGTGCAATCCTTGGGAAGCAGAATGATTCTGATTGCTCCACACTGGCCTCACCAAGTCTGGTTCCCCTTTCTTCAATTGTACATTGTGGACACTCCTTGGATTCTGGACCCTCTACCAGACTTACTGACACGTCGGGACAGTTCCACCCCTCCTTGATGACCCTCCGGCTGACAGCCTGGCTACTCCACTTCCATCGTTAGTTAGACTTCATAAATTCTCACCAGAAGTGGTTCATATATTATTGTCCTCTCATAAGCCATCTACTAGGAAGATTTATTCTAGTAAATGGAAGAGGTTTTCTATCTGGGCGCATACCCGAAGAATTGATCCTTACACAGCTCCAATTGCTTCAGTCTTGGAGTTTTTGTCTATGCTTTTCCATCAGGGTTCCGCATCGGCTACCATCAAAGTTCAATTGGCAGCGATCTCTAATTTTCATGTTGCTAATGAGCCTAGTCTCATGGCTCATAGACTATGCAAGGCTTTCCTGAAGGGTACTCTGTTGCTCCGTCCCCCGGTTTCCGAACCAGTCATGCCCTGGGATCTCAATTTTGTTTTACAAGCCCTTACTTTACCAGCTTTCGAGCCTGCAGCTACCTGTGAATTGAAATTCTTGACCTGGAAAACAGCCTTCTTAACAGCAATCACTTCAGCAAGGCAAGTTTCAGAAATTCAAGCCCTCTCCATCAAACCTCCATACTTAATCTTCCATAAGGACAGGGTTTCTCTTAGACCAAACCCTTCGCTCCTTCCTAAAGTGGCTTCTGTGTCTAACCTTAATCAATCCATTGAGTTGCCTGTGTTCTTTCCTCACTTTTCGAACAAGGCAGAATTTAAATTTCATCAGTTGGATTTACACAGACAATTACGCTTCTATCTACACCGAACAAAAGATATCTGGAAGTCTGATCAACTTTTTGTTTCCTTTTCGGAAAACAGAATGGGGTCCCCGGTCTCCAAGGTCACCCTATCCAGATGGATATCTAGTTGTATCTCTTTAGTCTACCAAGCAGGAGGAAAAGATCTGCCAATTCCGGTCAAGGCTCACTCTACTCGGGCTGTTTCTACATCTACAGCCTATCAAGCCAGATTGTTGATGGATGATATATGTGCGGCAGCTACTTGGGCTTCCCTTCACACATGTTTCTCATTACATATTGGACGTGGTTTCTAGGGGCAGGTCGTCCTTTGGCTCCACAGTTCTCCAGGAGTATTTTCCTATGAGCCACCCAGGATGTAGGTGCTAGGGACGCTGTCCCACGGGTAAAGATGTAGGCAAGGTAGGACTAAATAACATCAAGACGTTATGTACTCACCATAACGTTTGATGTATGTAGTCCATCTCGCCTCACATTCTTACTTACCCTCCCACCTTCTCCCTTCCTGGAGGATTTGGAGGTTAGGTTGTCCATCTACAGAGTCCCCTTACTTGGCTTATTCTTTTATCTGGATGTTGTGTATGCATGGGGTACGAATGAGTATTGCAGCAAACTAGATCTGGGGATATGGAGCAGTGCACCATGGGATACCTGCTTAGCCCAGCCAATAAAAGACTTCGGGCTAGAAAAGTTGGCTGAGTCGGAGACCATATTCGGCTCCAAACCCACGGGTAAGAATGTGAGGCGAGGACTACGTAAATCGAACGTTATGGTAAGTACATAACTTCTTGTTTCATGCTACTGATCATTACAGTTAATATGCAAATATCACTAATATTCATAACTGCAGTAAACTCTCCCTGCTATCACTAGTGAATAGGCGCTTAATGCTCTCTCTAAGACCAAGAACACTGCATCAGTGGACCTAGACAGTGGCCCAGGATCCCTTCAGACTAGCATAAAATATGACCGATCAGGACCTCTGGAATTGCTATTTAATTGTAGCCTCCAAACTGCCTTTGTGCCTCATGAATGGAGAACAGCAACAGTCATCCCCCTGCACAAAGGTGGGCCAACTACAGACCCATAAATGTTTTTCGTGTTTCACTGTTGCAGTCCTGACTTTTGGAATTTCCTGCAGTGCAGCCCCTTGGGTGCCCCGACTACCAGAGAAAAATTCCCCATCTCCTCAGACTGGCGGATGCCCAAACCAACATTGGTGCGTTAGGGTATATAGGGAGCCAGCCAATGTCAAGATGCCAGTCTTTTCTTGCGGTCGGAACCAAAAGCAGTGATGTCCTTCAAGGATGCAACTGCAGTCCTGACATATGGGTTGTCCTGCCTCAAAGTCTGGGTCCGGCGTCGGCTGATGTCGCCCCTTCCCCGACGTCAGAGCGCCTGGGGTATAAAAGCGTCAGCCGACGCTATCTTCTTCAGTCTTTCTTGTCGCGCGGCGCCCGAAGCAGAAGCATTTCGCAAGTGCTGGTCGACCAGCTCCTGTGTTTTCAGCTACTGAAGTCTTCAAAAAAGCTAAGTACCCCGTTGGGGACCTTTTCTTGCCTCAGCCGATGTCAGATAAAACTGTAAAAGTTAATAATTGTTTAACTTGTGGGAAACAAATACCTCATAAGGATTTCCACTCTTACTGCTTACCCTGCCTAGGCCCAGAACACAACATCTCTTCCTGTACAGCTTGTGCTTCTTTCAATAAACGCACTCTTAGGCGTCGGTCAGAGTTTGCACAGGATTATTTTGGGGAAGATTTCTGTTATATCATGCCGTCGGAGCTTCCGACAGCACATTTACCTAAAAAACGGAAGGATAATGACCGACATCTGCGGTCCGCGGTCTCGGCCGACACCACGCTTAGGCCTACTCCGAGTGTCCCGGTCTCTTCTGAGCCGGTTTCACAACCACTACAGACCGACGACACCGCCCCACCGGTTACTTCGGTACCGGAGGCCAGCTCGGTGCCGGTTTCTGTTCTCCCCTCTGAGACCGAAGCCCAGGATATTTCTAACACTATTTCAGTGGATAAGACTACTCCAGCACGTGGGGCTGCCAGGCCTCCAGTGTCTATGTCCATTAAGGCCTACACACGTGCTAAGGCTGCCAAACAGGCTAAGTCTCTCCCTCCAAGATCTGTTTCTCTGGGATCCACTTCTGGTTCTCAAATTTTAAGTTTAGCTGAGGACCTTATTTCTTTAATTAGGGGTTCTCAGCCACATCCAGAAAGAGGCTCTCAGCCGCCTTCTGTCAAGAGGCCTAGGGTTGAGCAGGTAGATCCCCAGTCCTCCGATGAGTCCTCAGGTGATTCTGCACATTCAGACTACCAGGAGGAGGCCTTCCCGGCCTACGAGGATTCTGATGCGGATGAATCCATTCCCTCTGCTTCTCCTCCTGAGGAGTTTTCTTTTGGGGAAACGCTTCATTCCATGAGGGAGCACTTCAAATGGCAAGGCCAAGAATACTCAGATTCTAGGAAAAGGTTAAGGGAATTTTTAAAGCTACCTCAGCATAGACCCTTAGCTATTCCTCCAGTATTAAATGTTTTAGATGATGTGTACTTAGAATCTAGTGTTTCCCCTGACTCCCTCCCCCCTGCTCCTGTCAAGCCAGGCAGGTACTACAGGGTCCCAGACACACATCAATTTCTGTACAAGGGCCATACTGCTGACCCTGAAACTATTTCTCAGGGGCCTAAAGGGGTTTCCTCCACTACTGCTAAGAATCCACTTCCTTCGGAAAGAGATTCTAGGGCTTTAGAAAGGTGTGGCAAGAAAGTATATACATCTTCCACCCTTTCTATGCGAGCATTAAATTGTCAATTTCATATGATTCAGTATCAGGAATACCTGTTGGATGACTTACAAAAGAAATTGGCTTCCCCTGAACCATTGGATAGAAAGGGGTTACAGGAATTGGTTCATAATACTCAGCAGGTTAGCAACCATTTCCTTCAGTGTGGATATGATGCATTGGAAGCTTCATGTAGAGCAGCAATGACAGGTGCGGTCATACTCAGACATGCTTGGTTAAAGGAACAAACATTGCCAGACCATGTGAAAATTAAGCTTTTGGACGCACCACTAGAGAAACATAAGCTATTTGGTGCTACTGCACAAGAGGTTTTAAAGAAAATAGAGGAAAAGGCAAAATCAGTGCAAACAGTCAAAGATTTCCTCCAGGTACAGCCTCCAAGATTCAGCAGGAATTGGCCTTCTAAGCATTGGTCCTTTCCAGACACAGACAAATTTCAAAGAGGCAAAAACAGACGTGGCAGAGGTAGAGGGCAAACTCGAGGCTCCTACAGAGGACGTCAATGGCAGCCTCCGAACCACAGAGGTGGGGCAGGACCTTCCACTGCTCCGCAGGGACAATCTCAATGACTTGACTTTGACTCTGCCATCCAGGACTCAATTAATTATCTTTATTCTCACAAAATTGTCACAATATTACAAAGGACAAATGGATACTGGACATAATAGACAAAGGATACAGATTCCATTTTCATACACTACCAACAAGACATGGCAGGCCAAACCTGCCACCAAATCAAAGGGCAGAGGCACTCAAACAAATAACAAACCTACTTCAAATAAGAGCAATAGAAAAGGTTCCTTCTGCAGAACAAGGCCAAGGATTTTATTCAAGACTGTTCCTTGTTCCAAGAAAAGAAAACCAATGGAGACCCATTCTGTACTTGTCCGCTCTGAATACTTACCTTATTGTGCCAAAATTCAAAATGCTGACTTCACAGCAACTCCTTCCCATGCTGGGCAAGGGGTCTTGGCTGGTAACTCTGGACCTCAAGGAGGCATACCTGCATGTCCCAATCAGACAAAGTTGCAGAAGATACCTCAGATTTCTTGCAGGCTCAGAGCATTATCAATTCTCAGCATTGCCCTTTGGCTTATCTACTGCGCCCAGAGTGTTCACGAAATGCCTGGCATCAGTAATTGCACATTGCAGACTTCAGGGGATACAAATATACCCTTACCTGGACGACTGCCTTATACAAGCGGACAGCCAACAAGCCTTGTTAAAAAACTTGGACTATGTCATTCTCCTACTGCAGGCCTTGGGATACACAGTCAATATTCAGAAATCAAGTCTCGTACCATCCCAACAAATAACTTTCCTGGGTGCCACACTGGACACAAACACCCAGATGGCGTGTCTGACAAAAGAAAAACAAAAACAATTACCAGAATACTTCAGAAAATTGGCAACACACACCCAGATGACTGCAAGGAAAATCCTGCAGGCCCTGGGTTTCATGGCATCTTGCATTCTTCTGATTCCACACGCAAGGCTGCATATGAGGAAACTACAATGGTATCTAAAAAGCCTATGGTCGCAACACAGCCACAGCCTGGAAGCATTGATCCCACTCATTCCATGCCTTCAAAAGGAAAGGTCTGCCTTTCAGCAAGCCTCATACAAGTCAAACCATAACAACAGACGCCTCAGACCATGGATGGGGGGCGCACATGGAGGGCAGATGCATTCAAGGACAATGGACACAAAAAGAAAAGCACCTGCACATCAACCAAAAAGAAATGCTGGCAGTGATGCATGCAATCAAGGCCTTCGAAAAGTTCATGCATCAGGGCCATCTACTAATAAAGACAGACAATACCACAGTTATGTGGTACATAAACAAGCAAGGAGGTACCCATTCCTACCCTCTTTGCAGACTGGCAATGAATCTCTGGGATATTTCCCTACAATTGAAAATAGAGCTACAATCCCAGTTTGTACCAGGGAAGGACAATGTTCTGGCGGACAGCCTAAGCAGAAACATCATGGATCCACACGAATGGATGTTGCATCTAGACATTTTCTTACAAATAACTCAAGCATGGGGAAGGCCGGACATAGATCTTTTGCCTCCCACCTCAATCACCATCTGAAAAGGTTTTGCACAAGGACATACCATCCTCAAGCATGGAAGGTGGACGCTCTCTCCTTCAGTTGGAACTCTCTAACACTATATGCCTTCCCACCTCTTCCTTTGATGACCAAGGTGTTACTAAAGATCAAGACAGAGCAACCGAAAGTCATACTGATAGCTCCAGACTGGCCAAGACAACACTGGTACCCACTGCTACGGAGCTTGACACACACCAATCCGTGGCTCCTTCCTCAATGGCCACTTCTTCTGACACAGCACAATTACAGGACACTACACCCCAGCTTGAAAACATTGAAGCTGACAGCTTGGAAGATTCCATGACTATTCCTCAGGATACACTTTCCAAAAGAGTAAAAGATATCATCCTGGAGGCGCGCAGACCTTCCACTAGAAAAACATACTCAGCAAAATGGAAGAGATTTCTTATCTGGAACAGCAAAAAAGGTCAAGACCCATCAGTGATATGAGCATTCCACAGATCCTAGAATATTTGGCTGAAATGCTCCACAATGGTCTTTCATATTCTTCCATAAAAATACATGCTTCAGCAATATCTGTCAAATATAACACTGATCCGCCTGTATTTTCTCACCCATTGCTAAGACAGTTTCTAAGTGGTATAAAGGTATAAAGAACATCAACCCTCCAAGGAAACCACCAGTACCTGCATGGGACCTCAACTTCATGCTGGAAAAATTAACTCTTCCTCCCTTTGAACCAGCAGCATATTCAGAGTTGCCATTTCTGTCTTGGAAGACAGCTTTCCTTCTGGCAGTAACCTCAGCAAGAAGAGTCTCTGAGCTACAGGCCCTTATGGCAATACAACCATTTCTCATTTTTCATCAGGACAGAGTTTCTTTGAGAACCAATCCGTCATTCATGCCAAAGGTGGTATCCAGGGTGTCCCTGAATCAAGCTATTCACCTGCCTACCTTCTTTCCCAAACCTCAAAATAAAGGAGAGAGACTTCTGCACACCTTGGACATACACAGACAGTTGTGCTACTACTTGGACAGAACAAAGTCTTTCAGAAAATCTGACCAGCTTTTTGTAGCTTACGCTGCTGGATTGCAGGGAAAAGCAATTTCCAAACAGACAATTTCTAAATGGATTGGAAATTGCATTTGATTCTGCTACTCTTTTCATGGAAAAACTGTGCCAGCTGACATCAGGCCACATTCCACCAGAGCTACAGCCACCTCCACAGCCTTTTTAAGAGGACTGGCAACAAAGGACATTTTAGAAGCTGCTACATGGAGCTCCGTGCATACATTTTCCAAACATTACAACCTGCCTTTATATTCCAGATCCAGAGCAGGGTTTGCTTCTGCAGTCCTGCAGGGCATTTTAGCTACACCATCTTTGTCTTAGTGCCTACCACCCCCAGGTTGGCTATGGTATTCAACCCATATGTCAGGACTGCAGTTGCATCCTTGAAGGACATAGTACAGTTTTGTACCTACCATAAATGTAGATGTCCGATAGGTATGCAACTGCAGTCAGGTTTTCCCTCCCACCTACCCCTCTGTGGTATTCTTTTGGGTTTCTACCCCTAATTTTAGCTACCTGGGGTAATCTTTTATAGTGTATTTGTTTTTTATGTTGTTGTACTTGTCTGGAATTTTTTGTCTCTATTTTCAAAATTTAGCCTTCCTTAGAGGGCACCTGGCATCTGGGGCAAGAAACACTGAAGAAGATGGCATCGGCTGACGCTTTTATACCCCAGGCGCTCTAACGTCGGGGAAGGGGCGACATCAGCCGACGCCGGACCCAGACTTTGGAATCCGGCCGACCGAAGGGCTGCCTGAGACAGGACAACCCATATGTCAGGACTGCAGTTGCATACCTATCGGACATCTACATTTATGGTAGGTACAAAACTGTACTTTTCAGTCAGTCGGTAAATCCACATCAGAGAGAAGTCGGCGCAAAGGCAATTAACTCCCTTCTTTTTCTTTAACTTATGTCAGATAAGGTAAACCGTGATCTCTGCCCTGGTAAGTAGATGCCACACAGACTTCTATTTACTTTGTGTCACCTGTTTATGCCCAGATCACAAAATCCGTAGTTACCATTTTTCTGCCCGCTTTAATTCTAGGACTATCAGACGCAGGGCCGAGATCTTAGCTAGATTCCTTAGTCTTGAATCATCCCATCAGCGTCTGATGGTGTCCGCCATTCTTTCTGAGGTTGAGCAGCCTAGATGTAAGAGGGGAAAAAGATAAGAGACCCTAGCTTAGGACCTTGGATGACAACCATTCTCAGTCTGTTTCTCCTAGGCTTGTGATTGTGGAAGAAGGCAAGGTGCATTCGCAGACCCCTTCTATGTTTGAGATAGTGGTGTAGGCCGCTTGAGACCCATTCATAGTCCAACATGCTGTCTGGTCCCCTCTACTTCTACACAAGCCCTTGCTTTCAGCTCATCAGTTAGGTCTGGGGCTGCTCAGCAGGCCTCTGCTTCTAGTGAGATCACTTTAACCAGTGACACTGCCTAGCTGCTTCAGGCTACACTGGTTCCCCTAAACACCGTCTCTTTTTTTGACCCGTTACTTCAAAAGAATCTAGCAGAAACTATGCATCTCAACCAGAGTGTTCCTCTGGGCACAGAGCTAAATGGCATCTTGTATTCTCATTGTTCCCCTGGCCAGGCTGCACATGAGGAAACTCAGTGGTACCTCAAAAATGTATGGTGTCAGCACTCTGTCCTTGGAGACCAAGATGCAGCTGATCTCTTGTGTCAAAGAAGAGTTTGCACGGTGGGTGTGATGCCCCTGTAGTGGCCCAGTAATCAAGGAGCTTCAATCCACACCACTAGCACCAGTGAGGGACGTGCAAACTGGGAGGATGACAAGTACACACAGTAAATTACAATTTCTCTTAAGAGCACACAGAGATCAGTCAGTCTGGGGCTGGTTTCTCCCTCTTTCTCCATATCCCCAATAAGACTCCCCACTGGCACAGCTATAGAGTTGAGTCCTTAGCCAGGGTTCCAAGCCAAGTCCTCCCAGCACTCTCTCCAACCAGTGCTTCGTGTCTCTGCCCAAGTAGCTGACGCACACGCGCACACACACACACACACACACACACACACACACACACACACACACACACACACACACACACACACACACACTCACACACACACGCACACACACAGTTTGAGGTTTGATTTGTACACAAACACACACCTGGGAAAGGCTGGCACAGGTTTACTAGCTATGCCCCCCTTCTGCCTAGACCATAAGGTAGTTAGCACTGGCACCAGAACCCCTTGTCAGCTACTTTTAAGGCGCTTACGAAAGGGTGTCCAATCTTTCTGCATAATGGTACTGTTATCCAAATGGTAAGTGTGACCAAGACTTGCAAAGCTATTTGAGTGGCTTTTGCAGTGTCACCAGATACATATGCAAGTACGCTAAGAGCTTAAATATCTCCAAACAAACCAGCCACAATTAAGAGGTTTAAATATTTAATAATAAATAATAAAAGAACAAGACAATACTCAGTAACTCAACACAGTGATGGCAGAGTTCAGAATCACAGGAAAGATTTTAAAACATTGCAGGACAGTCTCTAGTAAATACAGAAAACATCTAAACTAATTTTTACTATATTCCTATCTATATCTAAAAGAAATCATTTTCCCTAGTTACTTTTAGCAAGATGCAGGCAGAGGTGTTGATGAGTAGGATGTTTCTAGGTCCAAAGACAAATGCAAAATGCACAGTCTCTGAGAGAGTTCCCAAATTAATATCAAAGCATTACTGCTGGGTCGGCTGGTTGACATCACTCTTTGTCACCTGCCGCCAGTTCCCAGGCTAACAGAAACCAAAATCTGTGTCAAAAATTCTCATCTCTCAGATGTGCACCTGTTAGGAAGTAACAGCAATAAAAAACACTTTACATTTGAAACCTAGTAATTATTTCTGTTTCAAAACTTTCAGTGTAGCAAGCAGAAGCAAACTTTTTATAGCAAATCCTAAAACACTTTTAACTTATTTTCTTGAAGTTTTGCGAGTTAACTCTGTATGTTCCAACTTCTACCACTAATATAGTTTAAATACATTCCTTTTCTTTTCCTGTAGGGTATACTGCGGTTACATTCTTGAAGCTCCGTACATAACATACAGTTCAACACACACCACCAGTAGTTTAATATCCACATAACATATAGTTTGCTTACATTTGTAAGACGAGCCTAAGGCTCATATTAATATTCACAAATGACATATGATTATTTACAAAATCTGACATCTAATTATTTACAAAATCTCAGCTAGCTGGGCTGGTAGCATTTTGGCTTGTCACAGTGGGTACAGGATTGTGCCTCAAATCAGGGCCTTCATTCAGATTCACTCCTCAGGGCCAAACTCTCACCACAGATGCCTCAGAGACAGCCTGGGGGCTCACTTCCAACACTTCCTGTCCCAAGGGAAATGGGAGACTCAGTTCAAGGGCAAGCACTTAAACTGGAAAGAGCTTATGGCAGTGCAAAAAGGCCTGGTAGCTGTCGAGTCAAAATGGGAGCCAGGGGTCCTTTTAGTCAAGACCGACAACACCACAGTTATGCGATACATAAACAACCGGGGGCACCTGTATGTCGTCTAGCAATGCAAGTTTGGGAAACTGCTCGCTCTCTCAGCTTGCATCTCCTGGCACAGTTCCTTTCAGGTGCTCAAAATATTCTAACAGATCACCAAACCTGATGGACCCCCCCTGAATGGGATCTGCATTGGGAAATGTTTCTCAGTATGTCCAGAGATTGGGAGTCCCACAGTCCTTTTCCTCACCAATGTAAACACTCAACTGAAAAGATTCTGTTCCAGGAACAAACAGCAGTCAGCCTGGAGAACAGATGCTTTCTCCTTCCCTTGGACTCCTCTCTTCATTTATGCATTCCCCCCTCCCCCCACCTCTTCTCCCTCCGGTTCTTTTAAAGATAGAGAAGAAGTCCCAAGGGCAATACTCATTGTCCCAGACTGGCCCAGGCAGCACTGGTTTCCTCTGCTTTATGAACTTGCCAACCAGAGTCCATGGCTGTTGCCTCGGAGAGTCGATCTTCTAACTTGGGACAAAAGAAGGATTGTGCACCCCAACCTGCAGATGCTCAGCCTTTCAGCTTAGATAATTCCACAGCATCCAGGACCAAGCTCACCCTGAGCAAACAGGTTCAGGATATTCTTAAGGAGACTAGAAGGCCTAGTATGAGAAAATCATACTCCGCTAAATGGAAATAATTTTCCATCTGGTGCCAACGGCAGCAACTCATTTCTGATTCAGCCCATATTTCTGTCATTCTAGACTGCCTGGTTAGTCTAGTTGATAAAGACCATTCCTGCTTCTCCATTAAAATCCACGCATCTGCCATTTCGGCCCATATACCTGTTCTTCCCATCCTCTTTTAAGACTATTTCTTAGAGGTGTCATCCACATCAGACATCTCAGGAGCCAACCTGCCCTCCATGGGACCTTATCTTTGTTCTGGAAAAAACTACATTGCCTTCTTTTGAACTGGCGGCCTCTGCCCATCTAAAGTTTCTAACTTGGAAAACTGATGTTTTGCTGGCTATCACGTCTGCTAGGAGAGTGTCTGAGCTGCAGGCTATCATAGCGGTGGAGCCATTCCTCCTCTTCCACCCAGAGTGGGTTTCTCTCAGAAATAACCATTCCTTCATGCCCAAGGTGGTCACTGACACTTTTCTTAATCAGGCAGTTCACCTACCCACATTCTTTCCCAACCCCCAGAACCAAGGGGAAAGAATAATGCATTTTTTGGATGTGCATAGGCAGCTCCATTACTAACTTCAGAGAACAAAAGACTTGAGAAAATCTGACCAACTCTTGTGACCTTTGCCCTTGGCTCTGAGGGAAAGCCAGCTTCTAAACAGACCATCTCAAAATGGATCTACCACTGTATCTCATTTTGCTGCAGCCATCATGGCAGAAAGTCAGCAGAGACTCTCTGGTCGCACTACACAAGGGCTACTGCTACCTCTGCTGCCTTCCGGAAAGTAGTCCCTGCTAAGGACATTATGGAAGCTGCCACCTGTTCTGTGCACACCTTCACCAAACACTACCACTTAGCAGCCTTTTCCAGGTCCAGAGCAGGATTCACCACTGCCATTCTATAGGGCATCCTTTCCACTTCGTAATCACCTTCCACCCTCATTTCAGCTTTGGGAATCTTCCCACAAGTCAGGACTGCAACAGTGAAACATGAAGAACGTAGTAGAGTTGTGTAAACTTGCCATAAATGTAGATCTTGGAGTGTAGTCACTGTTGCAGGCTTCTTTCCTTCCTTTTTTCCCCTTTAGCCTATTAGATAGTCTCTAGCCAAGGGAATCCCCTTTGGCCTCTCCTCCAGTATAGGTGCTCTTCTTCAGCCCCCTCTGCCCATTTTGGGGCCTCTCTCTTTTAAGGGGCAAGAAAAAACTGCTGAAATTATGTTCTCTGGTTCCCAGTATACCCTAGTGCACTGATGTTGGTTTGAGCATTCGCAGCCTAAGGAGGAGGGGAATTTTTCTCTAGTTGGGCCGGCCAAGTTCTTTCGTGGCAGGAAATCCCGCAAGTCAGGACTGCAACAGTGAATACACTTGAGCATTTACTTTTATGCTAAGTGTACACAACTGTACTGTCTCACTAGTCTTGTATGTAAAACCATGGAAATAATTATCATTGAAATGATCAATGATGGTTTCGTCAAGGCAGGTCATGCCTACTCAACCTGGAGGATTTCTTTGAGAAGGTCACCAAAGCAATGGATGAAGGCAGAATGGTTCACACTTCCTACCTTGACCTACCTAAAGCATTTGACACAGTACCCCACTCAGGCGTCATTGACAAATTCAGGTGGTTAGTTACAAGCCCTTATGTTACCTGGTGGTTAGCCAGCTGGCTCACAAACAGGACCTAGGAAGTTAGAATTGGGGAGTCCACCTGTACAAAGAGGGTAGTCCCAAGTGGATTCAGTTGGGGATTAGTCCTGAGGCTGCTCCTTTTTGGCATGTACTTCTCTGAAGTCAAGGCCAATGTCATTGCCCTCTGGCTGACTGAATTTGCAGATGATTGCAAATTAGGAGCTGTCATTGAATCCCCTACTGACACAAATGTTCTCAAGGAAGAGCTAACGCAGACAAAAAAAAAACTAGTGTCAGAGCCATGGACTAAAACTAAAACTAAATGCCAAGAAATGCATAATAGCATCCTTTGTGAAGCACCCCTGGTAACTATTGTATTGACAACACACCCCAATGAGTTTACCCTGTAGTCAGGGACTTAGGGACACACAACAGACAGTAATCTAGCCTTTGACCATCACATGTCTACATTAGTGGGGAAATCATTCTATGTTGTGCAGCTTATAAACAAAAGTATGGCATCTAGGTCCAAGAATGTCATTGTTCCACTGTATTCAGCATTCATCAGACCTGTCATTGAGTACAGTGCCCCTTTGTTATGTACAGAACTAGGCATATCCAATAATAGGAACGGCCATAGAGTTTCCTCACTAAAAGAATACAGGCAATAACATGTCCTATGCAGACCAGCTCAAAGCCCTATGCCTGTTTTCTGTCTCCTGTAGGCTGTTGAGGGGAGAGCTACAGTGGATATAAAAAGTTTACACACCCCTGTTAAAATACCAGGTTTTTGTGATAAAAAGTGAGACCACTATACATCATTTCAAAACTTTTCCCACCTTTAATGTGACCTATAACCTGTACAATTCAGTTGAAAAACAAGCAAATCTGTTAGGGGAAATAATAAAAAAAAAAAAAAAAAAAATGTACAATAAGCTGGTTGCGCAAGTGTGCACACCCTTAAACTAATACTTTTGTTATAGCACCTTTTGATTTAATTACAACATTCAGTCTTCTTGGGTACACACCTGCCATCAATTAAAGAGACTGATTAACCCCACACTCCTGCCATCAATTAAAGAGACTGATTAACCCCAAATAAAGTTCAGCTGTCCTAGTTTTCCTGACATTTACTCAGTTGCAAACCATGGCTTTTGCTGTAGCAGACAGAGAGCTTGCAAAGCATTAACGGGATCTCATTGTTGAAAGGTATCAGTCAGGAGAAGGGTACAAACAAATTTCCACAGCATTGGATATACCATGGAACACAGTGAAGACAGTCATCAAAAAGTGGATAAAATATGGGACAACAGTGATGTTGCAAAGAACTGGATGTCCCTCAAAAATTGATGAAAAGATGAAAACTGGTCAGGGAGGCTGCCAAAAGACCTACAGCAACACTGAAGGAGCTGCAGGAATTTCTGGCAAGTACTATTTGTGTACTACATGTGACGACAATCTCCCGTATTCTCCATATGTCTGGGGTATGGGTTAAGGTTGCAAGACTGAAGCCTTTTCTTACACAGAAAAACATCCAGGCCTGGCTAAAATTTGCAAAACAATACACAGTCACCCAAAAGCATGTGGAAAAATGTGTTCTGGTCTGATAAGACCAAGGTTGAACTTTTTGGCCACAATTCCAAAAGGTATGTTTGGCGCAAAAACACTTCGCATCACCAAAAGAACACCATCCTCACAGTGAAGCATGGTGGTGGCAGTATCATGCTTTGGGGTTGCTTTTCTTCAGCTGGAACTGGGGCTTTAGTCAAGGTGGAGGGAATTACGAACAGTATAAATACCAGTCACTTTTGGCCCAAAACCTTCAGGTCTCTGCTAGAAAGCTGAAGATGAAGAGGAATTTCACCTTTCAACATGACAGTAACCCCAAGCATACAAGCCAAATCAACAAAAGAATGGCTTCACCAGAAGAAAATTAAAGTTTTGGAATGACCCAGCCAAAGCCCAGACCTAAAATCCGAAGAGAGCTGTGCAGAAGAGATGCCCTCACAATCTGACAGATTTGGAGCGCCTTTTCAAGGAAGAGTGGGCAAATATTGTGACGTGCCATTCTGATAAGACTTCTACCCAAGAAGACTGAGTGCTGTAATTAAATCAAAAGGTGCTTCAACAAGTATTTAAGGGTGTGCACACTTGTGCAACCAGTTTATTGTACGTTTTTAATTTTTTATATTTTTTCCCCTAACAGATTTGTTTTTCACTTGAATTGTACAGGTTATAGGTCACATTAAAGGTGGGAAAAGTTTTGAAATGATTTATTGTCTCTTTTTTTATATCACAAAAACCTGGCATTTGAACAGGGGGGTGTAAACGTTTTATATCCACTGTATGTCTGGCATATAAGGCATTGTTAGACCACACTCTACTGGACCTCCTGCATATCTGCAAACCAGCAACCAAAGTTGCACATTCTAAAGATTTAAACCTTGCCTGTGATGTAAATAGGACCTGCTGTAGAAACGGGTATGTATTCCAGAGACTACCGCTTCTCTGGAACAGGCAACCCATCCATGTGAATCAGAGTTCCTCCCTAACCCAGTTCAAGTGTAACTAGTTTGGCACCTGTCTCTCTTAATGGACACAGGCAACTGGTTCATCTCCCAGGCCCCGGTTTACACTTATCAAGGGTACCAGAACGTGTCAAAGGTTTGAGATGAATGGCTAGACTTAAAGGCCCTAGTAGTCATGATCCTGAGCTGTACATAGCTTCATGGGTGTTTATTAGGCTGTGTGTTTGTTACTGCCTCTTTGGTGGCTGTGGTAATCCCGGAGTGTATAGGGTAACCTGCCATATTGAAGTAGTACAAAGTTCTGGCAGTAACATACATGGGTGTATTACTTGAGATTCTTGCACATTTAAATATTCTGTTAAATGTAGCCCTTAGTCGTTAAGCATTTTAATATTAATACGGGTATTAATGTCCTGCTGAAACTAAACAAGTTATATGACTGACTACATCCAACACTGTATTATTGTTGGCTATAAGAGGGGATGTAAAAGTCGCAACAAATTTAAGATTTGTTTTTTGTAATATTTATATGCAAGTAAAGATATCAAGCCGGCTAGCAGAGTTACAGAGAGACTGGATTGAACTTGTGTGGGATCATAACGGGGTGGGGGTACTCATAGTAACTCTCATCCTAGGGTTTGCCGCCCGAAAAATTACCAGAGTTCTCCTGGAAAATAGGGATGTTAGAAAGAAAGAGAGGTTGTGAGATCCTCCTATGCAGTGGTTGCCATCTTTTATGACATTATATGGTTTGTGTTTGTCTATGTGTACTGGAGGATAGGTCCAGGCCATCTCTGCTTGCAGGCCTTTTACATGATACAGTTGTCACAAGGTCTTCTCCATTATGTGGATAGCTAGGTAATAGTGTTTTAAGTGAGAGAGTAGAAATCTTTTTGATGTTTCTTTCTGTAAATGTGGGGAGGTATTACATTGATATAAATTTCAGTTGTGAATTATAAAGCTTTCATAAAGAGTTTGACTATGTAGCAGAAGTTGAGTGCATTTTATCCGAAACTGGTTATGGAAGAACATTATAGTAAATGCTAAGGATTTTTATCTATTGAGTAATTTTTTTTTATTCCTGCTAAGTGCAGGCCATTAAGTCACCTGTGACCCTACGGAGCCGGTCATTCCCCTTCACCCAAGATCCAGCCCTGACACACCATCATTCAGGCATCTACCTGATTTTTTTTTTTTTTGGGCAACCCCCAACTCCTTTGGTAGCTTTTGAGTTTGACTTGTATTTGTAGGTTTCCAGGCATATGTAATGTTGTGCATGCCTGACTAAAACTATAGCATGTTCTGCTTGGCATGTACACGCTCATTGTAACACATTTGCTGCGGATACACAGTGAGCCATGCTGATTCTATCCCAAGCGCCAGGATAGGGAATCTGGCTTCAGCCACTCACACCTTCCCTTTTATTTCAAAATCTTCGGTACGGGGGTTACTAATTGGACCTGTGTCAATCATAGTTGGTGTCAGGGTTTCATGTCTTTGCACCATGGAGCAGATGGGAGATCCGGAGAGGACTGTATGCAGACTAAAATAACTTTTACAAAGGAGGTACTGGAAATTTAGTATTTCTTGCAAATAAGAATGTAGAAAGTTTGGAAGAGATGCAGAATACTATAGTAGCATGGACTTACAATAAAGCTACAGTTTGTTATAGAAGTATGAATTAACAGCACACGGCCCTTCATTGTGAATTTGAGAAAAAAAAGTTATGGTTGTAGTAGAATTATGCATGCAGCAAAAGCATCCTTGCCTAAAAATACATTTTAACAAAAATGTTGTAGTCTAAGGACTGTAAGAAAGCTACCAATGATCATTTACATTTTTTTCCTAAAGAGAAAAGGAAGAAATGTTTGGAGAATACATACGGAAAGGGATGTTCATAGTGAAACATATTTTTTATATTCTGTTGAAAACTTGAATCTGAGAAAAAAAATTACCCATTCTTGGTATAAATATAGACAAGGCTAACGACTTTGAAGTGGACAGACGAGTAGTAATTTTATCCTGATGACTGAACCAACTTTTAGATATAACTTTGCTTGTTAGTTCTAAAGCTCTATTCAGTTGTCGGGGTTAAGCTCTGGTTATATTGTACAAAACAGCGGTCCCCAACCACTGGGATGCTGACCATTTGGTACCTGGCTGCCAGGCACTGAGTGAAATGAAAAAGTGAATGTGTGTATGTATGTGTATGAGTGTGTTTGTGTCTGTCTGTGTGTGTGTGAGTGAATGCATGCATGAAAGCTGAATGTCTGTATGTGTGTGAAAGATGAAGAGACTGTGTGTGTATGAGAGAGAGTGAGCAGTGAGATTGGTCGAGGAATGGCTTGAAAAGGCCATAGTCTGGACTGCTTGTGGAGTGCTTTGGTCATTTTCTTGGAAAATGTTTCTGGTTTGATAGATGCTTATTTATAGTGGATAGTGAATTTTGCTGCTTAAACTATGGCATGCTGTTCTAGAAATGGTAGTGCCTGATAATGGATTTTGTCACACTGGTGTGGAATTTTCACTTTATAAAAGGAAACTGAGCTCATGTCTTCCTTAATCGTGTGTCTCGACAAACAGGACAGTGCAGCCTTGGAAGGGATGGGGAAAATGAAATGAGAGAGAGAATAAGGAGAAATGGAAGGCTGAGACCCATGTTTGATGTTCGTTTGATTTGAAAGGTCGTCATAAACTTCTCTTACAAACTTCACCAGTACATGTAAAACTTCTACATTCTGCATATTTAAGTAAACTCCACATTTCTTCCTTTCTTATCTGATACTTCACTTTATATTATTTTTGTTTTTTGGCATATTCAGTTGCTGCTGTTTATCTACTTCTGGTTTGATTTCCATTCCTGCTTGATACCGATATGCTTCTGCCAAACTAAGCAGGGAAGCCATCTTAGACTTCTTCACTTACACTTCACCCGACGCATAGCTGCAGTTCTTGGTGTACACCGCTACCAGGGAACATCTAGAAGCACCCTTAGGAGAAAAGCTAGCTTTATTTTCAAAACTGGCATTACACATCACAAGGACAAGTGATTTTGCAAAACTATAGACCAAGTTTACAGGTTCATTTTCCATCCATACCTACCAGGAAGAGGAATGCCAACCAAACCACCCACCAAAAAAAAGACAGCTCTAAAAACAAATATCTCAATTATTACGGATGAGAGAGCTGGAAAAAGGTACCATCTATGGAACAAGGGGGATTTTTTTCCAGACTCTTTCCTGGTAAAGAGAAGAGAGAGCAAATGGAGGCCTATTCTCGACCTGTCCGCTAAACACATCCTCATTGTTCAAAAATTCAAATGCTGACTCTACAGCAGCTTCTTCCCATGCTGGGCAAGGAGTCTTGGCTGGTAACTCCAGATCTCAAGGAGACATACCTGCCCACCCCATACCGCAGAAAATTGCAGAAGATACCAGATTTCTCTTGCAGGATCAGAGCATTATCATTTCAGCATTGCCCTTTTTGGTTTATCTGCACCACAGGTGTCCACGAAATGTGATGCCTGGCTTCAGTAATTGCTCATTGCAGGCAATGAATCCAATTTACCCCACTATGACCACCTGCAATTACAAGCGACAACAAAAACAACTAACAGGAGGACTTACAAGAAGAGTCATTTACTTGCTACAGAAAGCCTGAATATATAATAAAAGGCAAGGCAAAAGCCAAGCACCATCCCATCCTAACCTTTTTGGTGCACACAGTTTCAAAGCAAGCAAAAGCAAAAACTGAAAGAAACTTTGTAGAAAGCACTACTTGGCATTAACAAAGCAGAACCATCTAACAAGCAGAACAAGCTAACAAGCAGCAAGCATAAGATTAATCCCTCTCCATGGCATCCTGCATAATACTGGTCCCTCATGCCAGACTGCATATGAGAAATACACAATGGTAACAGGAGAATTTATGGTCTCATCACAAGCACAGCCTAGAAACCAATTCCCATGCCTGAAGCAAAAGCAAGGTCAGAGTCAGGCCTGTCATTATAACACCCAAAACCAACACAGGATTCAATCACTACAACATCACCTTCGGGCCTATACTTCCGAATCGGGGCCTATGACCTCAAAGAAGTGCATACCTGTGACATGGACTAAAGCAAATAAATGCAAAATCAAAAGCTGACCTGCACTCCGGCATCAAGAGAAATGGCATTAAGACAACAAAAATTCAGACCATTACTCCAACAAGGTCAGTTGATACATATCTTGCTAAACACAGACAACAACATGGGTATGGTGGAACATGGCCACACAGTACAAATATCTATGCCGAGCGGGAGGCACCTATGGAATGGGAAACATTCTAGCATGTACCATTCAACAGAAAATGACCACCAGGCTACATTGCATATTACATCGGACATATTAAGCAGGACACTAATGATGCCTCAGACTAGATGCTGCATCATGACAAATCAAAAGAAGCTCAAGAAAATGGGCACAAGGACGCATAGACCACTTGCTTCCCCAGCAACCTAACAGAAAGAGAAAAAACTTAAGCATGGCGCACCACCTCCTTTGATGCAACTTGCTTGGAGGAATCAAAAAGGACCTTCAGCATATCATTCTGATATGCTTTTGATGCACAAGGCAACATTGAAGATGCTTACTAAGGAGCATTCCTCATCCTTCAAAGAGGATTCTGCCCATTCTCAAGGAGGTACCCCAAAGAGGAATTATTTCATCCTCCATGTTGGAGGAATAAACTCTGGGTATGACTGGTGTTAACATTACACAAGATCAAGACAACTTAACACATCCTGAACAACTCTGCAGCTGACTGCCTGGATACCTGCCTGTTCAATTACATAACCAAAATTGACCCAAATTTATCCCAAGGGTATTTAGACCTCTGCAAAGAATGCTCATGTGTCAAATGTAGCAGGACAAAACATCAGAAAAAAAAATGCAGAGCTCTGAAAGGAGTAAAGATGTCACTGCTTCCATCAAGATACAGCCTGCATACTATCCTGATAGAATTCACAGGCAGACCTCCCCTGATCTCTCCATCCACCTGCTCACATAGTTTCTATTTGAGCTCATAAATCCAGAACCTTTCCCAACACCATCCTCTCCTCACATTCACACCCTCAATGTAGAAAATTGAACCTAGGACTTTCCAAAAAATGCAGCACCTTCAGAATGCCAGCATTTCAATTACTGGACTGCTTCCTTGAATCAAAAACTTCAGCACAAAAAATTTCAAAACCTGGCATGCAACAGCTGCTGGACAATAGCCATCACTTTCCCAATGAAGGGTATCTGAACTACAGGCATTAATGGTACTAATTGCTCTTGTGGTATCCATCAGTGCTTTAGGCATTCATACATTGATCCACATTTATGCCTAAGGTGGTATCCAGAGTGTCTTTAAATCAGGCTATCCACCTACCCACAATCATAGACAGTTACGCTTACTACCTGGAACCCAACCCACAGAACAGAAAAGAACTGACTTACCACTAGCATACTATAACAGGAACAGGACCAAAAGCAATTTGGAAGGGACCACCCCCAAGTGGATAGGACAGGAATTAGGTTTGTTACAAAACAACAGGAACTGGGAACTCAGAGAACATTAGGCCTCCATTGCATTCCCTAACATGGAAAGATTCAAGTTAACTTTAGAATGTGTGTCTATCCAGAGAAACAAAGGCCCTCCCTTTACACAGCTACAGCCACACCCACACCAAGCATAATAGGCCTGGCTACGAGACCTCCGTGCATTGCTAAGTGTTTTGCCACTGCATTTTTGCTAGGGATCCTACAATTACCATAACCTCTCTTTTTTTGCTTTTCCCCAGCACTGCTATTTTGTCTCTTTTTCCTTTATCCTAGTTTGGCTATGGTATTCCTTTGATTTAGTACAGCTGCAGATGTACCATAGCGTGAGGATAGTTGAGAATGTATTCTACCAGATGTCCCATGTTTGTGGATGGTATAGTACCTAGGAGGGCCTGCCCCATAAATGTAGATGTCCTGGTGGAATGCATCTGCAGTCTATTGTTAGTGATATTCCTAGCTGGGGTGTTTTTCTGTGTATGTATCTATTATTTTATTGGGGATTTATTTTGCGGTATTTTTTTGTGTGGTTGGGCATTATTATTTGGAAACATTGGCGTTGCCAAGGATGCTTCTCCAAGAGGAACCTTTATGGCTAGAGGACCTGAGGCTGAGGAAAATGGTGAAGGCTGAGACCCCACGAAAACAGACCCAGTGAAGCGTGCTCTGACCGGTGCCAGACCACCCAGACTTTGCCAGACGGAAAGGACTGTGGGGCGACCGACAGGGACATTGCCATTTATAAGGACTGCAGACTGTACTTTTTAAAACTTTCACTATGTTTGGGTCTTGTGAGGTCAGCACATGTGTATGCAGTCCTACGATTTCAGATCTATACATGTAATCAGTTTCGAGGAGGCCCATACCTCCTCCAGAACAGGGAATATATAGTCTTGGTACACACTGATTTGTATAAATCATTTGATAAGCATGAAGGTTTTTTCTTGTTTTCCTGTCCAACTGATCCAGTACCTTTTGGGGCCAGTCAGGCCAATGTGGAACACAGACCTTAACAATGTGTGACAAATGGTCAAAATGTGGAACACCCTATCTTCACACAGGGTGAAACGTGCCACTGCCATGGATCATGGTAGATGCTTGCATTTCATATTCACCACTTTAGATGTGTTGTACCCCTGTCCTACTGTCAGGTCTAGGCCTGGCAAAGGTGCCTAAAAAGGTACTTAAAACCAGGGACTCAACTGTTCCAAGACATGTCTTAAATGGCACATTCTTGTCAAAGTAAAGACCAAAAGAATCCAAGATCTCACATCTTTAACCATGAAAAATAAAAACACACTAAGCAGAAGTACACATACATATCCCAACATTTGCAAACCCTCACATTCATGCCAGTATCACTAGAGCATTGTGTACTTCGGAACAGATTTTTTTGCCATTAATGTGCTATTTGGATTTTAAGGTAGGGTCCCTACCTTAAAATCCAAATAATACACTAATGGCAAAAAATCTGATCCAAAGTACACAAAGGCTGTAGTGATACTGGCATGAATGTACTTAGTTTCCAGTTGTGGAAACACTACTGGAAAAATGCCACTGAGTAAAGAAAGCAGAGTAGAGTGAAGGACAAAGCCAGACTTGACAAAAATACTGCTATAAACCTAAGGTATTGACAAGAGAATTCAAAATAAAAGTTTTCTGAATTAGAAGTTAGAATTAAAAAATTAGAACTTAATTAGAAACATTTCCCATTTTCTAACATGTCAACCAGCAGAGCAGTGCAGTCACTTTAGTATTTTCCTTGAGCAGATGTTCTTCGTGTTTCACTGCTGCAGTCATTACATTTGGGTAATCTGCTGGCAGGTTTCCCTCAGTCTGCCTGATTAACAAAGTCTTGGATCCTGCGTTGGTTGATGTCCCTTCTTCCATGACGTCAGGTTGTCAGGGGTATAAAACATGCAGCAGATGCCATTACATCAGTCTTTCTTGCTGTGCGGTGCCCAAAGCAGAAGCAGTTCGCAAGTGCCGGCCGGCCGACTCCTGAAATTTTCGTTTTTGAGTTTCAGAACCGAAGTCTTCAACTAAAAGCTAAGTACCCCGTTGGGGAAACTTTTTCTTGCTCCTTACCGATGTCAGTAAAAGTTAATAATCGCATTACTTGTGGGAAGCAAATACCTCATAAGGATTTTCATTTGTACTGTATTCCTGGCCTAGGCCCTGACCACAACGTACCTTGCTGTCGGTTTTGTGCTAAATTTAATCAAGGTACTATTAAACTTCGGTATATTTTTGCTTCTAAATATTATGGCTTATCTTACGCCAGAAAAGCAAATTCATTTGGTAACTTACTTCAAAGAGGTGGCCACAAAAACCCAGCTTATCTGCAAGACAAATTCTGCAAGCCTTTGAGGTTTATGGCCTCCTGCATTCTTCTAATTCCATATGCAAGACTGCATATGAGGAAACTTCAGTGGTACTTAAAAAGTTTGTCACAGCCTGGAAACAATGATTCCTATCATACCTTGCCTGCAACTAGAGTTCCTATGGTGGGCAGAGGCCTGCCACCAAAACAAGGGACTGCCATTCACACCACCCCCTGCCGTCCAAACCCTAACTACGGATGCATCAGACTATGCATCTGGCAAGGAAGTGCATTCAGTTCAAATGGAGCCCAACTCAAATGCACCTTCATATCAATCAGAAAGAGATGCTAGCTGTACAGAATGCACTGACAGCCTTCAAGGACTACCTTCATCCAGGACAATTAATAATTAAGACAGACAAGCAGGGGGGTACACACTCCTATCCCCTTTGCAGACTAGCCATGGCATTGTGGAACACGGCCTTGACCTACCAAATACAACTACAAGCTCAATTCCTGCCAGGAAAGCTGAATATTCTGGCAGACAAACTAAGCAGAAATCTCATGGACCCACATGAATGGAAACTGGAACCATGGAATTTCAACATGTTGACACGCAAATGGGGGGAGTCCAGACATAGATCTTTTTGCCTCACCCCCGAACTATCAGTTGGACAAATTCTGCACAAGGGCTGATCACAAAAAATCCCCGAAAAACCTATCAGTTTATGCTTTTCTACCTCTGCCCTCCAAAGTTCTACTAAAAGTCAAGCAGGACAAACCAAAAATGATTCTGATTGCTCCAGATTGGCCTCGCCAACATTGGTACCCACTCCTGCGCAATGTGTCACACCCTCCATCGTGGCACCTGCCTCCGACACCTTACTTACTGTCTCAGCAGAACAACCAAATTCTGCACACTCTGCTCCAATCTTTGAATCTTGCAGCGTGGCTAATCACCTAAATTCACCATTAGCATCCCTCAGCAAACCTGTGATGGATGTCATTTTAGAGGCGAGAAGGCCTAGTACTAGAAAATCTTATGCTGACAAATGGAAAAGATTCTGTGTCTGGAATCAATCACAAGGAACAAGCACAGCAGTGCCCAATATTCCTCAGATTTTACAATACTTAACTGAGATGCTTCACAAGGGCCTGTCCTTTTCTTCCATAACAATCCATGCCTCAGCCATTTCGGCTCATTACAACACAGAACCTCCCCTCTTCTCTCATCCTCTGCTAAAGCAGCATCTCAGAGGGGCCAAAAACTTAAGACACCCAGGAGAGCTCCAACCCCTGCCTGGGACCTCAATTTTGTATTGGAAAAACTCACTCTCCCTCCTTTCGAGCCAGTTGCTACTACAGACTTAAAATTTCTCTCCTGGAAAACAGCTTTCCTTTTAGCAGTCACTTCAGCTAGAAGGATTTCTGAATTACAGGCTCTTATGGCAGTGGAACCTTTCATTATTTTTCATCCGGACAGGGTGTCTCTCAGGACAACTCCATCCTTCATGCCTAAGGTGGTATCCAGTGTGGTTCTTAATCAGACCATTCATTTGCCAACTTTCTTTCCCAATCCACAGAACAAGGGGGAGCAGATTCTGCATTCATTGCATGTACACAAACAACTTAGATTCTACTTAAACAGGACAAAATCTCTAAGAAAATCTGAACAACTACTGGTGGCATTTGCTGCAGGGTCAGAGGGAAAGGCCATTTCAAAGCAGACTATTTCCAAATGGATAAGCCACTGTATTCATTTCTGCTATATGCACCGTGGTAAAACTATCCCCCAGGGGATCAGATCTCATTTCACCAGGGCTGCATCTTACTTCTACAGCCTTTCTCAGAGGTGTTCCTACCAGAGACATTCTAAAAGCTGCTACCTGGAGCTCAGTTCATATGTTCACCAAACTTCACCATTTACCTTTCTTCTCTAAATCCAGAGCTGGCTTTGCCACTACTGTCCTGCAGGGCCTTATAGCTGGTCCTAATGCTGTATAATTCCCTCCACCCAACCATAGCTTTGGGATTCTACCCAAATGTAATGACTGCAACAGTGAAACACGAAGAACATAGTACAGTTGTGTACACTTACCATAAATGTAGATGTTAGAGTGTATTTACTGTTGCAGTCCTGGTTACCCTCCCTCCAGCCCCCTGTTTTTCTCTTACTATACCTCTACTTTATTTTACTATGTTTAAAAGCCTTTTTAGTGTATTTGCTTTTGTTTGGAGGTATTTTTTTGTGTGTTTTTAATTAATATTAATATATATATATATATATATATATATATATATATATATATATATATATATGTGTGTGTGTGTGTATATTTATTTATATATATATATATATATATATATATATATATGTATATATGTATATATATATATATATATATATATATATATATATATATATATATATATATATATATATATATATATGTATATATATATATGTATATGTATATATATATATATATATATATATATTGCTCCCCATTTGGGGGGCACCTGACATCTGGGGCAAGAAAAACTGATGTAATGGCGTTGGCTGCATGTTTTATACCCCTGACGACCTGACGTCATAGAAGAAGGGACAGCAACCGATGCAGGACCCAAGACTTTGTTAATCAGGCCGACTGAGGGCAGCCTGCCAGCAGATTACCCAAATGTAATGACTGCAACAGTGAATACACTCTAACATCTACTTTATGGTAAGTGTACACAACTGTACTTTCAGCATCTTGCCATTATGAAAAGACACTAAAGTTGCACTCTAAAGTTCTACTAGAAAACAAAACTGGATACTTTAAATCATCCCTTTACTATAAAGAATGCTCACTTTTGACATCCATCCACATACCTCTCAAGCTTTTAGTGCAAGAAATCTGGACAAAGCCCAACATAATGTAAGCAGCACAACAAAAATACACTATAAATTGCTCTTATAAACTTAGAACGTTGCTAGAACGTGTACTGTGTTGGCAATTACTGTCAGAGACATACTAGGGGGACAAAGAGCACAAAAATAGAGAGAGACAAATTGTAATCTCAGTTGAAAACAAATGTTCATCTCTAGAACCATACGTGTTGCTTGAAAGCTGTAAAAGGAAAACTATTCAACACAAAATAATCTTTGCAAAGGTTGCATTCATTTTATTCCTGGTCTTAAACTAGATTTTATAAGTCAAAATAAACACTGCTTATAATCCCAGTAACCATTCAAGCTACACATACTGCCAGCAGCATTTTGTTTATACATTTGTGAGCTTTCATATGAGGCTAGTAGTTGTATCAATGTCACTTGATTTTAGAGATATTATAGAAATATGACCAGTATTAGAATACATATAAATAGTACACAGATAATATTAAATATTTTTAGCAGCACTAAATAGAGGTCAAATATCACATCAGCTTTAAAACAAAATCTCTGCATACCCTGTATTCAGCATGGTTTTTGATGTCCAGTGGCATCAGTAAGCTTTAACTACAGAGATAATGATTATATACATAACACAATCAGTTAATATTTCAATATATTCACTTTTCTTTTTGCTCACTCTTACTCTGGACTCTTAATGGAAACAGTGAGAAAAAACTTTTAGTTTAACCTCTGAAATTATATAATGCATGTTGTATGCAGGCAGTCTTCCTTAAAAAACAGTTCATTTAAATATCTGCAAAACAATACAGCTGAAATGAAAGAGCTGTGATTGAATCCTTTCTGAGTGCCATGGCCGCAGCTACATTTATAAAACATTGACTGCGGTGGTGGTGCTGCCGTAGCGTTGTCGCCTCACAGTATGACGTTGTCCAGCTAGAGTGTCTTCTGTGTGGAGACATGCATGAATGGGCGTACCTTCGTTGAAGGTTGTGCGTCAGAGCTGGCAACTCGGCACGTAAAAATCTACTGCCAATCATTAGCGGACCGGAGTTCCGCTGTGGCAACCCCTAACCAGGAAAAGCTGAAAGACGCAACAACAACCTCTACCAACTTGTCCCCAGCAGCTCAATACAATCCACAGACTCCACATGGTACACAAAATCAGCCCCAGTTGTCTGGCCGGCAGGCAGCAAAACAAACCTCCGCCTTCTACTGATGATCTTGATCCTCCTGGAACCACCAAAGCAATGGTCATGTCCCTGAAGTCCCTTCAGCTGCTGATTCCTCTTCTGGCACTTGACTACCTATATCTTCAGTCCCCAGCCACACTTCTTCCTTATTCCCGGTCTTCCGCCATTGTTGGAAGACTTTTTCAAGCCATTATTTTGGCGTAAAAAGGCTTCCTGGAACGTGATTGTCCTGCATTGGAGAGCTGTCATTGGCTCCTGTCTTCCCATAAAGCATTACTTGATTGGCTCGTATACCACATTCGCGATTGGCTGTAAATGTGGTGTATGAACCAATCAAAAACTGTGAAGCATAGCCAACACTGTGTAATGTGGAAGGGCAGCATAGCTATGCATTGGTTTGTGTGCCGTGATGCCGATTGGCAGTAATTGCAGTACACAAACCAGTCAGAATGTGTGTAGCGGAGCCACTGCTGTTCATTGCGGAACAGTGGCTTCACACATCATTAAATCCAGAGTGTTCCGCATAATCCGGAGCACTTGGATGCTCAGGTCAGAGCTGTTTTCATCTTCTAAAATATTCCTTACTAAGTTTTATTCACATTTGTTCATAATTTATTGTTGATCCTTCATCACTTCCCAAATAGTTATATATTTCCTCTTGCTCAAGTTTTTTTATATCACATTCCTGTCCCAGGCTGATGTTTTCTTGGTACTGCAACTTTCCTGTTTTAAAGGTTGCTTTTGCACATTTTTCAAAACCAAATGACATTCTTTTATCAACTGAAAAAGTTTTGACGCTTGAAGTTGTGCTTTCAGTTCTTTATCTAATTAACTATACAGTTTTATATCATCCACAAAAAGAAGGTGAGAAGTCTTTACTCTGTTGTTTTCTGGGAGCCAAGTTGTAGCCATGGGTTATAAGGGTAAGACAGAAGAGCAGTGGTGACAGAGTCGCCCAGGAATATCCCCCTTTGAATTTTTACCATGGAATAATAATTTGTCCTTTGTTAACGGCTTAACTGCAGAGTGGTTTGCTACTGTTTCATGGTCACTGTAATATAATTGATCAGTGTAGGATTTATCTTATAGCTTTTTAAGCACTCTTTTATGCATGAATATAGAATACTGTCAAATGCTTTTTTGTAGTCTATCCATGCCATACTTAAATTCTTCGCCTTTTTACAAATTCTCTATTACGACTTTATTTAACAACAGATGTTCCTTTGTTCCATATAACTTTCTTTTGTTACCCTTTTGATGTTATGTAGTCCAGTCTCGCGTACATTTTTACCCGTGGGTTCGGAGCCGAACCTCTGCTCCGACTCGCCCATACTCTAGCTCGAAGTCTTTCAATTGGCTGGGCTAAGAAGGTATCCCTTGCTGCACTGCTCCCTTTCCCCAGATCCCATTTGCTGCTCGTATAGTTCGGATGTGGTCTCGCTCTTTGCTGTGGCTAAGTATCACTTTTGTCTTTATTGACAGTTTTTTGCTTCAAAAAAGCTATTTTCATAGCTGTGTGTTGTGTGTGTGTGTGTGTGTGTGTGTGTGTGTGTGTGTGTGTGTGTGTGTGTGTGTGTACTGGTCTAATACTTGTCTTTTGTGGTGTCCCGCTAACTGTTTCTCCTATGGGCTAGGCCCATTTTCAGTTAGAGGACCTAGTCCGCCCCTTCTTCTGTGTTGCTTGTTAGTGTTAGTAGGTACCTATCCCTCTGGCTAGGACCGTTTAAATTAGAGGATCTAGTCTTTCCGTGTGTTCCTGTTGAGACCGATTTAAGTTAGAGGTCTTTTGTAATTGTCTGTTGGTTTTGCTTAGTTCCCGCGCTTTAATATTAACAGTTGATCGTTATTAACGGTTGGTGTTTCTCTCATTATGTCTAAGGATATGAAAGAGCATAATAAGCCCTTGGGCTTTAAGAAGTGTTCCAAATGTGGTTATAAGATGTGTATCACTGATGGACACTCAGTCTATGTTTATTGTCTGGGGGCTATTCACCTCCAGGAATCTTGTACTTTTTGCCATAAATTTAGCCTGCGTGTCCTTCAGGAGAGGAAGAACAAATTTTGAAAGGACTTTTGAAACCCTCCTTCGAGGAGGATTTTGGAAGGGCTTCTAGCTTCAAGTCCTCTCCCTCTAAGGCTAAAACTTCTAAGGCTAAAAAGCGTTCTCCGGTTTCATCTGTATCTTCGGAGCCTCCGGAGAAAGTAGTGAAATCTACTGTGGCATCCTCTGCTCCACTGTCCTCAGAGCCGCAGGAAGTTGGTGTATTGACTGAATCTGCTTCAGCTCCAAGTCCCTCGGGGCCGATTGCGGAGGTGCTAGTTCGGAGCCGGTCTCCAAATTTTAGGCTGGTCTCTCCTCCTCGTAGGTCTCCTTTGGAGAGGAGGTCTAGATCTCTTTCCTTATCTTCTAGGTCCTCCAGGATTCTTTCAGATGTGGATGTAGATAGAGTGGTGCAGAGACTGCTCCAGTCACCGGTACTGGCAAAATAGTTTTTGGCTCCAGCCCAGTCTGCTCCGGCGCCCGTCACCCAACCAGCGTCGGTACTTCCTCCTCCAATCGAATCTCAGCTTTCGGAGCCGGAGTGGTCGGTGCCATCTGATGTCCCTAGGTTGGCTCCAATGGCCCATCCTGGCTTATCGGCTCCGGCTTCAGCTCTGACCCCGTTGGCTCAGTCCACAGGGTCCAGGACACATGGTTCCTCAGTCGGACCCGAGGGGGAGGCCTCGGATTGCTTTTCGGCTCCTAGCCTTCTTCTGAGTTCTTCGGCACGGGGAAGCCTGACCCCTGCTTCAGCTTCGAACCTTGTCCCTTCTGCTCCGAGGTCTTCCACGGCTGGTCGATCTTCGGAGCCGGGGGGACCAGCTTTGGAGGCCATGCGGAGCGCACTGGCCAGGTCCTCAGCGGCATCATTCGGTGCTGACACTGTCCCCTCCAGCTCTGGTGTGGGTCTCTGATTGCCCTCTGTCTTTCGACAGTGGAGACACAAGGCCTCAGGATACCCCCATGAGTGATCCCCATATTTCTGAGGGCCCCTCAGTGTTTTTGCCTGAGGAGCCACTCAGAAAAAGAACGTGCAAGAGGGAAGCACATTGACTCTCAAGATGAGTCCCTCACGTCGGACACCGACCTTGAAGAATCTGAGGGGTCCCCCAAGTCATCCTCTGAGGATGTCTCTTTCTCTGACATCCTGGAAATTTTGAAGCAGAGGGGTGACTGGCCCTCCAAAACTCCCTACAAGGAGAAGTCGGTGTTCCTGAAGGCCTTTGGGGCTCAGCCCTCTGCCTCCTGGGTGTCTCCACCCTTCGAGCTTTTAGATCTGGTTTGTCGATGGGTGTGGGAAACCCCTGACTCTGTGGAACCAGTCCCCGGGAGACCCAACAAATTCTTTCCGCCCCCTCTGACAGAGTTTCTATCCAAGGGAGTTCCTGTAGATGCCATGATGGTGGCAGCGGCCACCAAGAAGGAACTGGCTGAGACTTCGTCTACCGTCCATCCTCCTAACAAGGAGTCTAGGACCACGGAGAGCGTATGTTTTCTTCAGCGGCCTTTACACTGCGGTCATTGAATTACTTATCTCATTTTACATGGCTCCAAAGAGATCCCCTGAAAGAGCTTGGAGATGCTCTACAGGGTAATGTTTCTGATGCAGTTGCTCAGAAGGTCAACGCTCAGATGTCTACCCTCACCTCTATTGCTAACTCCTCCATGAGGCTGATCTCTTATGCAGCCGAAGGAGTGGGTAGGGCAGCAAGTTCGGGAGTTGCTCTTAGGAGACACTTCTGGATGTGCCTCTGTAATTTTACGGAGGCCTTCAAGTCTACGTTCACCACCTCCTTATTCTAAACCAAGGTGAAGGACACTCTCACTAGGTGCGAGCAAGAGGGAAAAACTCTTGTCTCCTGTGGGAGTCCATTTTTCCCTACCCTCTAGGCCTTATCCCAAGACCCAGAGGGGTGGGAAGATGTGGTTCAAAAAATCGCAGAGGTTTTTTCATGATGCACAAGGTGAGTCTCCCTCTAGAGGCAGGGGAGGGGGTGGTAATTCTGGTAGATGCTGCTCTAGGGGCAGAGGAGGCCCGCGTAACCAGGGAGACCGCAGTTCCTTTCGTGGTTCTCCCTACCAGCATTCCTGATGGGAGGCCCGACTGTGCATTTCTGGATCCAGTCGGGGGTCGCATTTCACTATACCCAGAGGCCTGGCAAAGTATAACTCTGGACCAATTGGTATTAAAAATTAGTTTCCGGAGGATATCGCATTCCCTTCTCTTCAGCTCCCCCTCCGATCAAAAAAATCCCAGATGTTCCACCCAATCAAAGGGATTCCGCAGCTTCAGAGGTTTTAAAGCTGCTAGAAAAAGGAGCCATCCAGCCTGTCCCCTCAGACCAGATCGGATTAGGGACTTACTCCAGATTCTTTTTGGTGCTGAAAAGGACAGGGGACCTGAGACCCATTTTGGATCTCGGCAGATTGAACACCCATGTAAAGAAGTCCAAGTTCTGAATGGTCACGTTGCAATCTATTTTCCCATTGTTGGGAAAAGAAGTGTGGATGTGCTCCATCGACCTCAAGGATGCTCACTACCATGTAAAGATGGACAGGGCATCCAGAATTCATCTACGCTTCCGGCTGAGAGCCAGTCATTTTCAATTTCACGCCCTGCCCTTTGGTCTCAACACAGCCCCCAGGGTGTTCAGCAAATGCATGGCAGTGGTAACTGCTCACCTGAGACGTCAGGGATTCCAAGTGTTTCCGTACCTGGGCGACTGGCTCCTTTCTGCCATCACCAGGCATCTACTCCTACAATCCAGAGATGCCGCAATCAAACTGCGTCAACAATTAGGTGTCAACAATTAGGCATCATTCTAAATTGGGAAAAGTCTGCCTTGTTGCCCTCGCAGCGTGTCACCTTTATAGGCGCCGAGTTAGACACCGTGCTCATGAGGGTGTTTTTACCAGTAGAAAGGATTCAAAGTTTACAACAGCAGGTGTACGCGTTACTCCCTTTGAGAAGAGTGAAGGCAAGATTGATCCTCAAATTGTTGGGGATGATGGCTGCTACAATTATGCTGGTTCCGTTGGCGAGACGACACATGAGGCTCCTTCAATGGCTACTCTTCACCCAGTGGTCTCTGCAACATCTTCTTTCTCATTTCATAATAATCACAGACAGGTGCAAGCAGGATCTACACTGGTGGCTTCACACCAGCAACCTCGACGCGGGAAAACCCTTCGTTCTGTCCCCTCCGGTTGCCACAGTGACCACGGACGCCTCCCAGATAGGGGGGGGGGCATTATCTAGGCAGGACAGTCCAAGGCATGCGGCAGGAACACGAGATGCATCTGCATATTAATGTCCTGGAGATGAGAGCAGTGCTACTAGCGTTGCAAGCACTTCAGAGCTTTCTTCCTCTTGGGACAGTTGCAATCCACACAGACAATATGTCGGTGGTATGGTATCTAAACAAACAGGGAGGAACCAAGTCGTACCCCGTTTGCAGAGAGGCCATGCGAATGTGGCAGTGGGCAGTGGCTTCCCAACATTTTCTTGTAGCAACGCACATTCCGGGGAAGTCCAATGTGATTGCCGACAGGTTGAGCAGAGCTATTCTGATGCCTCACGAGTGGTCCCTGAACAATCAGGTTGCGGAGCAGTATTTCCGCAGGTGGGGTCAGCCTTGCTGCAACCTATTTGTCAGCCCCCTCAATACCAGGTGCAGCAGCTACTTCACCCTTATCCCCCCTCAGGGGGAGTCACCCAGGGACGCTCTAGTTCACGATTGACCCTCCGGTCTACTGTATGCCTTCCCTCCTGTTCCTCTGCTGACAAAGGTTATTCAGAAAGCGCAATCTTTGGGAAGCAAAATGATTCTGATTGCTCCACACTGGCCTCATCAAATTTGGTTCCCCTTTCTCCATCCTTACCTAGTGGATGCATCCTGGATTCTGGACCCTCAACCAGATTTGCTGACTCGTATGTCAGGGCAGCTCCATCCCTCTCTTCAAACCCTCTGGTTGACAGCCTGGCTCCTCCACTTCCATCATTAGTCAGACTTCATCATTTTCGCTGGAAGTGGTTCATATTTTGTCTTCCTCCCATAAGCCTTCCACCAGAAAAATCTATTCCAGCAAATGGAGATTTTCCATCTGGGCGCATGCAAGACAAATTGATCCTTATACAGCTCCAGTTTTGTCAGTCCTGGAGTTCCTCTCCATGCTTTTCAACCAAGGATCAGCGGCCGCGACTTTTAAAGTCCAGTTGGCGGCTATTTCCACTTTTCACTTTGCTAATGAGCCTAGTCTCATGGCACATAGACTTTGTAAGGCATTCCTGAAGGGCACTATGCTGCTTCTTCCTCCAGTTTTTGAACCAGTTATGCCTTGGGACTTAAATTTTGTTCTACAATGTCTCACTTCACCCCCCTTTGAGCCTGCAGCCACTTGTGATTTAAAATATTTGACTTGGAAGACTATCTTTTTAGTAGCCATCACTTCAGCCAGACGTGTCTCGGAGCTTCAAGCCTTATCAGTTAGACCACCTTACTTGACTTTTCATAAGGACAGGGTTTCTCTCAGACCAAAACCTTCCTTCCTACCAAAAGTGGCTTCCGGTAGTAATCTAAACCAATCCATTGAACTATCTGTATTCTTTCCAGTGTTCTCGAACAAGGCAGAATTTAGATTTCATCAACTGGATGTACACAGACAATTACGATTCTATTTACATAGAACGAAGGATCTCAGAAAATTGGATCAGTTGTTTGTTTCATTTTCAGAAAATAGGATTGGGTCTCCTGTTTCCAAAGTCACCTTGTCTAGATGGATTTCCAGTTGTATTTCATTCATTTATGCTTCAGGTGGCAGGGATTTACCATTTCGAGTGAAGGCTCATTCTACCCGATCTGTGTCTACATCTACAGCCTTTCAGGCCAGGTTGTCTATGTATGATATTTGTGCTGCGGCTACATGGGCATCTCCTCACACCTTTGTTACTCACTACAAGTTAGATTTGATGTCCAGAGGCAGGTCTTCCTTTGGTGCCACAGTGCTCAGGAGTATTTTCCACTGAGCCTCCCAGGATTCAGGTGCTGGGGACGTTGTCCCACAGGTAAGAATGTAGGCGAGATTGGACTACATAACATCAAGAAGTTATGCACTCACCATAACGTTCAATGTATGTAGTCCAACTCGCCTCACATTCTTACTTACCCCCCCCCCCTCCTTCCCCCATCCTGGAGGACCTAGGGGTTAGGTATGGTTTCAAATTCCTTTCTGGTTAGTATGTTCTTCCTTCTCTATATGTTGTTGTATGTGGAGGAGTGAATGATTAGCTCGCAGTAAACAAGATCTGGGGAAAAGGAGCAGTGCAGCATGGGATACCTTCTTAGCCCAGCCAATTGAAAGACTTCGAGCTAGAGTATGGCCGAGTCGGAGCCGAGGTTCGTCTCCGAACCCACGGGTAAGAATGTGAGGCGAGAATGACTACATACATCAAACGTTATGGTGAGTACATAACTTCTTGTTTTATTGCCATGATTTCTTCTAAATGACTGTAAACTCTGTCTGCATAATTTCCAGTGTATAGTTTATACATCGTCGGAAGGCAAGTTATTGGTCTGTAGATTTTAGGATAAGCTTGCATGTTTGCTCTTAAGGAGGAGTATCATTTTTCCAGTTATTACCAAGGTTGGCATCTGTTAGCAGTGTGAATGTAAGTAGTTTGCTAATTCTTCATGTAAAGATGTTAATACTTTTTAGCCAGGAGTTTGGTACTGCATCTGGGCCTGGGGTTTTCCAGTTAGGAGCTTTTCTTAACTTTGAATTTCTCTAGCCGTTACTTCATCCCATTTCATGTCCTGTACATTTGAACTTCTTATTCTTTTTTTTTATTTCTTCTTACCATATGGCCTTTTTATGTTCCACAGGATCTTCATAGATATTTCTCTAAAATGCATCTATTTCTTCTTTATTTGGTGGTGGTTCAATTCCTTTTGTCTTGTTTCTCAGTTCTCTATAAAACTTTTTTAGTCGTCAGTAAATTGCTTATTTTGTACTTTTCCTTTATATTTTTTTGCATATCTTCTAAGTTTTTTTTGCCTGTGCTGATATTTTTAGTTTATTATTTGTGATAGTGCATGATAGATCCTGATCTGTTCTGATACTGCACATTGCTTCATTGTTTTTATCACTTATATCTTTCTGACTATTTTTGTTGACCTGTTCCCACTTCTGCACTTTTCTAACAGTGCACTTCTTGTCTTAATTGCTTTATGTTTTTCTCTATTCGATGCTTCTTCCATGATGGCATTTGATTTCTCCTCCTCTTTTCCCTTACTGACCCATGTTTTTGTGGTAAGATTTTTATCTGTTATTAATTTAGCTGCACAGTAATATATCCTGTTTTACTTCTGTTATATTGCATGAATTTTTATGAACAGTCCTAATAACTGTGTTCATTTTTTTATCAAACTTCTAATTTTTTGGGTTTTATTGACTTTCTGTGGTCTATTTTTTCATTGATCTTGGTGTCTATCCATATGTATTAAATTGGGCAATTCTTCCGTTAGATCATTTTCTTCTAAACCAAGGACACATTCTTTGATGTTCTTCATCTCACATTGCTGCAGTCCTAACACTTGGGGTAGTCCGCTGTCCCAGTCGGCCCGAATACCAAAGTATAAGGCTGACGTCGGTCAAGGCGCATTATTCTGACGTCAGGACGTGAGGGTACAAATGCGCATGACCAACGTCATATCCTCAGTCTTTTTTGCCGCATGGTCCGATGCAGAAGCAGTATTGCGAGTGCAGGTTGGCGTTCTGAAATTTTCTGAAGTCGGAGTTTCAGACCGAATCAAAGTTGGCTAAGTACCCCGTTGGGGAATATTTTGGTTTTTTCTTGCCTCAGTATTTAACCGGATGTCAGAAAAAGTGAATAACTGTATTTCTTGTGGGAAACAGATACCTCATAGGGATTACCATACCTTGTGTATACCTTGCTTAGGGCCTGAGCACGACGTTGTTGGATGTCGCTCTTGTGCTAGATTTAACAAACGCACTATAAAGAGAAGATTAGACTGTGCCAGGTTAGTTTTGGGAAGCGTTGTAATTATAAAATGCCGCCGGATGCTCCGCCCGCTTGGCCAAAAAGCGCAAGGACAAAGCAGCAAAGCCTAGGTTGGAAGAACAGTCTGTCCCGGACGTTGGTTCTTTAGAGGCTCGGTGGAGCCGGAGGTTCTGCCAGAAGTTTCTTTGGAGTCTCACGGAGAGACTTTACTGTTACAAGATGTGTCCTCTCAGGAGGTAGGCCAGGCTGGAGGGGCTTCTCAGGTAGCTGTTCTCCCCTCCCTTCCTAAGGTGGTTAGGCCCTCCCCTTCTGTTTCCAAGGCTTCTTCGAGAGGCAGGCCAGGTTTAACTTCAGTGGGTGTCTCTCCTAGTTCTTCAGGGTCTCTGCCTAAGAAACATATGCTTAAAATGGCAGAAGATTTGATTACTATGATTAGAGGTTCTATGCTCCCTCCTGATAAGAGGCCTAGGGTGGAACCTGAGCTTGAGAGTTTTGAGCAGTGTTCGGAGGCTTCTGAGTCTTCGGCTGAAGACTTACAGGAGTATCCTCCTTATTCTGATTCTGATGTAGATGATTCTACTCCTTGACTTCTCCTCCTGAGGATTTTTCTTTTCAGAGACTCTTCATTCCATGAGGGAGCATTTTAAATGGGAAGGTCAAGATTTCTCTGATTCCAGGAAAAGGCTTAGGGAATTTTGTTTCTACCCCAGCATAGGCCTTTAGCTATACCTCCTGTTCTGGATGTGGTGGAAGATGTTTTTGCAGAGGCTTCCCTGAACCCTGATTCTTTGCCTCCTGCCCCAGTTAAACCGGATAGGTATTATAGGGTGCCTGAAGCTCATAAGTATCTTTTAAGAGTCCTAGGGCAGACCCAGAAACTGTTTCTCAGGGGCCTAAAGGTGTTAAGGCTTCTGTTGTTAAAAATCCTGTTCCTCCTGATAAAGAGGCAAGGGCTTTGGATAGATGGGGAAAGAAGGTGTATACTTCTTCCACTTTAGCCATGAGGGCTTTGAATTGCCAGTTCCACATGTTAAAATACCAAAATTATCTCCTTTCACAATTGAAGTCTAAGGTGGATGCTCATGGAAGGTATTGAGTGTAAAGAGTTGCAGGATTTAGTTCATGTTTCTGAACAGGTGGGTAAGCATTCTTTGCAATGTGGTTTTGATGTTGTACAGGCCTCTTCGAGGGTGGCTGCCACTGGTTCTGTTCTTCGCAGGCACGCCTGGCTGAGGGATCAGAATTTGGCTGAGCATGTTAAGACAAGGATTTTAGATGCTCCGTTACAATCTGATGTGTTGTTTGGTTCGCCTGTGGAAGCAGTTTTAAAGAAAATGGAGGACAAGGCTAAGTCTATGCAGACTGTTAAAGATTTTTGCAGGTTCAGCCTCCAAGTTTAGTAGAAATTGGCCTACTAAGGGGTGGACATATCCTTCCTATGATTCCCAGTCTGGGGTAGGTCTAGACGTGGTAGGGGCAGAGCTCAAGGTTCTTTTAGGCCTAGAACAGGAGTTCACCTGCTCAGTCTTCTGGTGAGGGCAGGGGTCAGTCCTTTCGTAAACAGACCCAATGACCTGCCTTTTCAGCTGCCAGAGCCTTCTCGTCTGGCAGCACCTTTGGGAGGAAGGCTGGCACTTTTCAAAGAAAATTGGAGTTTAATTACCCAAGACAGATGGGTATTGGATATCATTCACCACGTTACAGGTTTTATTTCCATACCTTGCCTCCTTTCAAAGGCATGCCAGACATTCCTCCTCTACAAAGAAAAGAGGCTCACAAGCAAATTTCTCTGTTACTCCAAATAGGGGCCATTCAGCCGGTTCCTGTGCCAGAAAGGGGCCTAGGATTTTATTCTCGCCTGTTCCTAGTACCAAAAAGGGGAACACGTGGAGACCAATTTTGGATTTATCTATCCTCAACACTTATCTGGACATTCCCAAGTTCAAAATGTTGACGTTACAACAGCTTTTACCTCTGCTGGGAAAAGATCACTGGATGGTAACTTTAGATCTCAAGGAGGCTTACCTTCATGTGCCTATCAGACTAAGTTGCAGGAAGTATCTGCGTTTTGAGCTGGGAATTCCCATTATCAGTTCTCTGCATTGCCCTTTGGCTTATCTACTGCCCAGAGTATTCACAAAAGTTCTGGCTCCAGTGATAGCTTACTTCAGGCTAAAAGGAATACAAATCTATCCTTACTTGGACGACTGCCTGATTCTGGCTCAAGAAAAGGAAGACCTTTTTCAGCATTTGGAATATGTGATAGCAGTGCTACGATGCCTGGGGTATTCTGTGAACGAAATAAAGTCCAGTCTAGTACCCTCTCAAGACATGTGCTTTCTGGGTGTGAGACTGAATACAGCAACCCAGATGGCCTTTTAACCCCGGACAAACAAAAGAATCTTTCCCTTTACTTCCATCAACTATCTCTTCAGTCCGGGCTGACTGCAAGGACAGTCCTTCAAGCCTTAGGGTTCATGGCATCTTGTATTCTGGTGCTTCCCAATGCCAAACTGCATATGAGGAAGCTGCAATGGTATCTCAAAATGTATGGACACAGCACTGCCAGGATTTGGACACTGTCATTCAAATAATACCTTGCATTCAAAAGGAATTTTTGTGGTGGGCTCAGGAATGTCACCTAAACAAGGGACTCTCTGTGACCCGGCCAGAGGCAGTCAGATTCTAACGACAGATGCCTCAGACATAGCTTGGGGAGCTCATCTGAATGGAAAGTGGATACAAGACAAGTGGCCTGCCAGACTACAGCATCTACATATCAACATGAAGGAGATGTTAGCAGTCCAGTTTGCATTAATGGCTTTCAAGGAGTTACTTCTTCCAGGGCAGGTGTTGATTCTAACAGACAACACAACTGTCATGTGGTACATCAACAAACAAGGGGGAACACATTCTTATCCTCTATGCAGGCAAGCAATGATTTTGTGGGAGACTGCGCTCAGCTTGCAACTAAATCTTCAGGCAAGGTTTCTGCCGGGAGCACAGAACTCCTTAGCAGATGTGTTAAGCAGGCAAATCATGGATCCCCACGAGTGGAAACTAGATCTTCATGTATTTCAGAAATTGACAGTGTCATGGGGAACTCCAGACATAGATCTGTTTGCTTCTCCACTAAACCACCAGCTGCCAAAGTTTTGCACAAAAAGGTTTCATCACACAGCTTGGAAAGTGGATGCTCTTTCTTTCAGTTGGAAAAATCTTCATGTGTATGCCTTTCCACCTCTGCCTCTCCTCCCAAAGGTACTCCTAAAGGTCAGACAAGACAAGCCAAGGATGATTTTAATAGCTCCAGATTGGCCTCGGCAACACTGGTACCCATTACTGAGGAGTCTGGTAAGGAAGCCTCCATGGCCTTTACCTTTGATTCCACACCTATTGTCTCAGAAGGACGGTCATCTACTCAATGTCAAGCTTCACTCTCTTCATCTAACAGCCTGGCATATTCTGTTTTGAACCACAGCAGGTCTCAACTTCCTCAACAAGTTTTGAATGTGATTATGGAAGCCAGAAGACCTAGTACAAGGAAAGTGTACGAGAAAAATGGAAGAGATTTTTATTTTGGAGTGCAGCAAAGGATTTGGAGGTTTCTGAGCCTAATTTGAGTGTGGCTCTTCAATATCTTACTGAGTTATTGGACAAAGGCTTGTCTTTCTCTTCCATTAAGATTCATGCTGCAGCAATTTCAGCTCACTATGATTGTGACCCACCATTGTTTTCTCATCCTTTGTTCAAGCAATTTCTTAGAGGGGCAAAGAATATAAGACCCCACGTGAGCTCCTACTCCTGCTTGGGACCTCAATTTTGTGTTGGAGAAACTTACTCTACAACCTTTTGAGCCTCATGCTACTGCTGAATTGAAATACTTGTCATGGAAGACTGCTTTTTGTTGGCCATTACTTCTGCAAGAAGGGTTTCTGAATTGCAGGCCCTTATGGCGGTTGAGCCTTTTTGATTTTCCATAAGGATAGGGTATCATTACGCACTAATCCTTCCTTTATGCCTAAGGTGGTCTCTAGTGTGGCTTTAAACCAAACTATTCATTTGCCTACTTTTATGCAGATCCCCAAAATAAGGGGAAAAGATTTTGCACACTTTAGATGTACACAGGCAGTTGCGTTATTATTTAAGCAGGACTAAGGATTTTAGGCAGTCTCAGCAGTTGTTTGTTTCTTTTGCTTTGAGTTCTCAGGGCAAGCCTGTGTCAAAACAAACTATTTCTAAGTGGATTGGGTTTTGCATTGCATTTTGTTATTCCCATCATGGCAAGGAGATTCCAGCTGGGATTAGGCCTCATTCCACTAGGGCTACTGCCACTTCAACAGCATTTCTAAGGGGGCTGGCAACTAAGGATATTTTGGAGGCAGCTACTTGGAGTTCAGTGCATACTTTCTCTAAGCATTACCACCTTCCTCTCTACTCTAAATCTAGCGCTGGTTTTGCCACGGCTATTTTGCAGGGCATGTTGACAGCTCCTGCTTCTTTATGATTTGCCAGCCTCCCTTACCTCTGCTTTGGGATTCTACCCAAGTGTTAGGACTGCAGCAATGTGAGATGAAGAACATAGTACAGTTTTGTACCTACCATAAATGTAGATGTTCGAAGATCCACATTGCTGCAGTCCAATTCTACCTCCCTCCTTCCCTCTGTGTTTAGGGGTGGTTGTGTGGGGTTGTACTTTTGTAAATTTGTATATATTGTACATATATTTGGTACAGGAGTGTTTGGTGTTTTGGTTTTGGCCTTATCTTTTAGGGTCTTCTGACATCTGGGGCAAGAAAAGACTGAGGATATGACGTCGGTCATGCGCATTTGTACCCTCACGTCCTGACGTCAGAATAATGCGCCTTGACCGACGTCAGCCTTATACTTTGGTATTCGGGCCGACTGGGACAGCGGACTACCCCAAGTGTTAGGACTGCAGCAATGTGGATCTTCGAACATCTACATTTATGGTAGGTACAAAACTGTACTTTCTCCATTTCCTGTAGACATTCTGCAGAAAGTTCCAGAGCACATTCACATTCATCCTGTATCATCTGTTGCTCTTTCATATGGAAACTCACTGGCCTATCACTCCACAGCATTGACTGTGTCAGAGTTGCCACAGCTTCCTGTTCCTTCCTTTACTGTGCAACTCAAACTGAACTTTTGTACTGGTTTCCTATGGAAGGCTCCAAAGTATCTTCATATGGAAACTGATCAGATGTTTCCCTTTCCACTGGTTTCTCCATAATTTGGGGATCCATTGCTGCATTCTGCTGTGGTGTTATCAGAGTCAGATTTTCTACACTAAATCCTTCACTCCACATGTAATTTATTACCTCGGCTTCTATTTCTTTAACTTCTCCATTACTAATCCTCTTTAATACTTTTTCTTATTTTTTTGTATTGCAAAATTTTCCATATCTGAATGCATTTGCTTGTATTTCTGTTCAAATATCTTTGGTGCTGCTTTTTTTGTATTGATTAGTTTTGCTTTCTCCTTTGTATAAATAGTGCACCATATTAATCTTTCTTTCCTAGGGTGGCCACGGTAGTGCAGCGGTTAGCGTTGCCGCCTCACAGCAAGAGGTTCTCCAGTTTGATTCTCGGCTGGGGTGCCTTCTGTGCGGAGTCTGCATGTCCTCCCTGTGGTCATGTGGGTTTCCTCCAGATGCTCCAGTTTCCTTCCACATCCCATCGACATGCTGTAGGTGGATTGGACACTCCAAATTGGCCCTAGGTGTGAGTGTGTGTGTGCCTTCTGTGGAAGGTTGGATGCCGGGCTGGCACCTAGGCACCATAAAACTTCACTGCCAATCATGAGCGGACAGGTGATCTGCTGTGGCGACCCCTAACCGGGAAAAAGCCGAAAGAAGAAGAAGAATTAATCTTTCTTTCCTATGTCCACATTTCTTCTTCAGATGTCTCCTGCTCCTCCTGTTTCTCCATACTTGGGGGACTTATTGGTCCATCATGCCCTGATTATAACCTGTACTAGACTTCCTCACTAAATCCTTCACTTCGCAAGGATTTCATAACTTCAGCTTCTATTTTTTTAACTTGTACTTTACTAATCTTCTGTTCTACTTTCCTCTTTCTAATCTTATTTTTGTATTGTGAAATTTTCCATATCTGAATGTCTTTGCCTGTTTTCTTTGAATATCTTTGAGGCTGTGTTTTTATATTAATTAATTTGGCTTTCTTCTTTGCGTAAATATTGCACAGTATCAGATCTCTCTCTTTTCCATGTCCATATTTCATTTTTATAGCTTTCAAGTATCACTAGATTTTGTTCTTTGTATTTTCACACTTCCTCGGTTGCTTCTTTTTCCAAACAGCCCAAGGTTTCTTGGTCTATATCATATTTTTCATACATGTGTTGTATTAATGAACACACATTTGCATTTGAAGCTTTTGACACTTTCTTGTGCAAGTATTTTTCTTTCCTCTAATTTTTCTTTCCTCTAATTTTTCTCTCAATCTTTGTGTATATCTTCTGTTTGGAAATAAGTTTTCAGCTTCTTGCATAATTGTAACAATACATAATTTCTTTTTTATACTTCCCTGTCAGGAGTACTTTGTTCTACAACAGTGGAGCCATCTTCCCCTGAGCCTGGCCTTGCGCCATTGTAGTAATGTTTCTGTGTCTTGAGGATTCTGCGCTGTGATTTTTTTTCCAGTCCCAGCACCATTGTGCCTACCAGGATTGGGCACTTTATTGTCCTGGAACTTGTGTACCCAGCTGTCAATTTTATTTTTTAACCTACTTCTGTCCATGGTATATATACTATATAAAATACAGTTTATGCATCATTAGAGAATGGGTGAACTGTACATCAGCACCCTGATTGGAGAACGGATGTTTTCCAGCAGGGTGTTAATGTACAAGTAATGCCTGCTGAAGAACAATTCTGCTTCTTCGCTGCCGTGGAGCTTGGACAGGAAAAAACTAATGGTCACCAATATTTTATGCTTGCTAAGCAGCACTTATGCTGTTTAGCGAGTGTAAAATGTTAGAAACTTTGTAAGCATGCATGTGAGTGAAAGCGAAATTGATCAAGCGGTTATGATATATTGCTAAACAGCACTTTTGTGTGTGAACAACGAGATCGATCAAGCCATTATTTTACACCCACTAAGCAGCGCTTTCGCTGTTTAGCGAATGTAAAGTAAAAAAGAAGAAAGTGTTTTTGTTAAAACAAACACCACTATTAGTAAAATGTATGGTCTGCCAAAAATACATAGGGCTTTGGAAGAGCCACCTTTTAGACCAATTGTTAAAAGTGGAGGTTCAAAAACTGTGAGGCTATGGCTGTATTTGTTGACAATAAATTACAGCAGGTGGTAAAAAGAAGCGACAGTTATATTAGGGACACTTTTGCTTTTGTGAATAATATTAAATTGATAAAAGCAGAGGAAAGAAATATTATGGTGACAATGGATGTTAATTCGTTATATACAACCATACCTAATAATATAGGGGTGGAATATGTAGGGGTAGAGTTGGTAAAATCTGAATGTTATAGTACTGAAGACATTAGTATTGTCTTAGAAATTTTAGACATAATTTTGTCTTATAACTTTTTGGAGTTTAATTGTAAATTTTACCAACAAATTAATGGTGTAGCTATGGGGGCTGCTATGGCCCCTAGCTATGCTAATTTGTTTATGACCAGATGGGAAAAGTTGCATATTAATGCTAATAGTCATTATAAAATGTTGTTTTTTGGTCGTTTTATTGATGACCTTTTTTTTAATTTGGAGGGGTGAGTTAATTGAATTATTACATTTTTTGGATGAAATTAATGTTGCATGTGATATCTCAAATTCACTTGGAATTATAGTTATTTAAGTATTTATTTCCTGGATGTTGAGGTATATAAGAAAAGGCATAGATTTTATACCAAAATATGTAAAAAGTGTCCAAAGTAATACATATTTGGATTTTAATAGTATGCATCCGAATTATGTTAAGTATAATATTGTAGCAGGACAGTTGAAAAGAGTTAGTGATCTAACGGACTGTGATATGAAATATGGTGAAGAAAGATATATGTTATGTCAAAAGTTTGTAGTTAGAGGTTACCCGGAAGTATTTATAAAAAGCAAAAAAGTAGAAATGGATAGCATTAGGAATATAAAAAAGTCTAGAGTCACACATAAAAATACAGGCAATTTCAAAATGAAAGTAAAGGAATTAAAATTAATACAAGCAAAGACTATAGTTTGGGTGTGGTAATACCTTTTTCGGTTGATGGTGGACAAATTAAAAGTCTGTTGAAAGAAAACTGGAAAATTCTGATGAGCTTTCCAGAAATGAAAGATGTTATTGGTGAACAGCCTATTTTTGTAAATAAAAAAGGTAAAAATCTGAAAAATGTGTTTCAAGATCAGGTTAAATATATACAAGAAAAAAGAGAGAAGTTGATCAAATGTTTAAATTATAGTTTTTGTAAGTATACATACAAAGGAATTATTCCAGTTAGTATGAATAAAATGTTAATATGTGCTCATAATGAAAATAATTGTATGATGAAGTTTGTGATATATTTGTCTAAATGCTCAGAATGTACCTCATATTATGTAGGCATGACTACAAGACAGTTAAGAAAAGGATAAAGGAGCATTTATATGCTATTCAAAAAAATATTAATAATGCTTGGGGTAAACATTTTATGGATGGTAAATGTAGGGGGACCCCTAAGTTTATGGTTATAGATAGTGTTTAATTTTGACATGAAACTATCAGCAGAAGATGAGTTAAAATGGAAAGAATGCTGCTGGATAGTCAAATTGAATGCAAGTCACCCTCCTGGAATAAACGATAAAGAAAATTTTAAGGTATATTTAAAAAAGAAAAAACTGAAACGTTAGTATAATAATGGCAAACATGGCTTGGAAAATGTGTTTTGTATGGCCATGAACATTTTTATAAGTGTGTTGTTCTTTAAGATAATTGTATAATTGTGCTCACTGATGAATGAGTTTTATATAAAAGCAAGTTATTCCTAATTGGTTTTATTCAGTCTGAGGAAGTTGTGATGACGAAAGCGCTTACTGAATAAGCTGCTGCTGTGAATCTGGAGTTAAAGCTGTTCGTATTTTATCTTTTTTGTGGAATTTGTTGTGTGTTGTTTCTCCTTTTTGCTGATAAAAAAGTAAAAAAAAACTTAAAGTAAAAAAAAAAAGTGTGTGTGTGCATCTGTCTGTGAGTGGGAGCGTACGCGTTTATGAAAGCAGAAGAGACTGTGTGAAGAGTGAGAGTGATCCCTGGCAGTTGCAGTTGAGGGTTGCATACCTCTTGACCATACCTCTCAACCTCTCGGAGCAAGAAAGTGGGACAGAGCCACAAATAACGAGGGAGAAAGGACCAAAAATAAGGACAGATTTTTAAATATTGCTGTTATAAACTTAGAAAGTTGCTAGAACAACAGGGTTTCCATTAGCATGTATTTTCTGAAGGATATGAAGTCTGAAACTCAAATGTCTATCATTATTTAATGACTTCCATCCCCAGTGATTTGCCAGAAAACTACAAATTTTATGAGGATGGGACCAAACATACAAGCCAAAAAATCTGGACATAAAAAATCTGGACAGTTGAAAGGTATGCTCTGATTTTTCAGGTCAAAATATCTGGATAAACCTAAAAGAAACAGGGGACAAAGGCACAAAATAGGAACATATTTTACTTGATTATTAGGATTTGTGTTGGCATACATTTTCTGAAACAGAGGTGCGTGTCAGAGACTGAGTGAGAGGGACAGTAAAGATGTTTGCATACTCAGGACCTTTCAGCTGAAGAAGTCTGGATAAGCCTAAAGTAAAGAGGGAACAAAGGGTTAAAAATAGAACACATTTTAATTAGTGCTGTTATAAAATTAGAGACTTGCTTTTTTAAAAGGATTTGTGTTCGTATGAATTTTCTGAAGAAAATAGTCTGAAAATCAAATGTATGCCATTATTTAATAACTTCAATCTGCAATGACTGGCAACAAACCAAATATTTTAGAGTAAGGGACCAACAAAATAAAGTAAATGCATGGATATTTTTTTAAGTGTTATATTTTGGGTGTAAAATGCTTCCTCCGACAGCAGTAACTATATACTACAGCAAGTTTGAAACATAGATGGAGGAACTATTTTACATTGTGTGTGTGTGTGTGTGTGTGTGTGTGTGTGTGTGTGTATGTATGTATGTATGTATATATATATATATATATATATATATATATATATATATATATATATATGTATATATATATATGTATATATATATATATATATGTATATGTATATATTGGGTTGGGAGGGTGGCCTAATGGTTAAGGTGTTTGCCTAGGCTTAAAATGGCTAGTAAGGGCAGTTAGCTTAGTACTAACCTATGAACCTATATATATATATATATATATGTGTGTGTGTGTGTGTGTGTGTGTATGTATATGTATGTGTGTATATATATATATATATATATATATATATATATATATATATATATATATATATATATTTTTTTTTTTTTTTGAAGTATGGATGTATGCAACTGAATTATGTTTGCGGTATTTATACTGTTTTGTCAGCTGTTGTACAGTTGTCCATTGGGAAAGAATTAGTAAGTTTAAAAGGAATTACTACAAATTGTATTTTCCCTGTAGTTTCCAGTTGAATCCCTTACAGAAGATATGCTAGGGCGGGCTCATGGCAGCATGTTACTCATTTTTTGTGTACCCCTTTTTCAGATTCCTCACCAGCCTTCTTGGTCCCTGTATGGATCTGTAGCCCTGGTCCACCATTTCTTTTCCAGCTCCTTCAACCATACTTGCAGTTAACCGACTCCTTCCCAGATGTCCACTGACACTTCTCCTGCTGTCCAGCTTCATCAGTATGTTCTCATTGCTTAAGGCCCTCTCTGCCAGGTTTGCTTAAATGAAAAGGTCACTTGTTCCCTTAATTTAATGTCTGGCAGCCATCCCATTTTTTTTACTTTCACCACTAGAATGTCAAAACTTTACCTTTACTCAACTCTTGCCTACCTCACGTTATTGATTTGTAACATATGTGGGAAGGGTGTACGGTATTCTACACTACTGCCAATCTCCTTTTTACTCTTGCTGTCCAGGGTGTACTGCTTCATCTTTCAGGGTCTCTCAATGTTTGGATGTAGCCTTATGGGTGTTTGTGTATCAAGTTAAGCTGTTTTGATCTGGTTCCCTACCTTCACCTCATGCATTCCTTACCTGCAGAAGACCAGAGGTGACACAAATTGTTGCGCCTTCTCTTCTTTACCGTAACTTGACATATTATCTAGTGGCTTGTGCTGTCCAGAGTGGAGAGCAGCACCAAGGTTTTCCAACCTAACCAGCTTCCTCTTTCTCTTTCTCCACCAATCCTATGTAAACTTTACTGTTTCCTTGATTATACCTAGATTGTAGTGATCCCAGAGTTTTCAGATTGCACTTCAGTTCATCCCCTTTTGATTATTATGTATACCTTGCATGCCGACTACTCAGCAGGATGGAAGGCTTCCAGGCTTCAGCCTGATTGCATAGTTACAACTTTGTATCTGAACCAACCCATGGATAGGATGGCTTCTGTTTGGAGTTTTTGTTTCCTGCACTTATACATTTTTTTGAATCACTGTTTTTTTTGAAGTGAATTGCGATGATTGAGAGTGTTCACAACACCCTAAAGTGTTGTGATAGCAAGGAAACCTCTCCAGTGCTGTATCCGCTTCCCTTAATGGACATAGAGATTGCACCCAGCTCATGACACACTTTTAGTGCAAATGCTAATTATTTCACTTGTAATCTTGTTTGACGGAATCGCACATTTTGCTTATTAAGTCAGTGTCTGTACACTCAGAACAAATACTAAGTAATCACCACTGGAACTCTGATGGATGCCACCGATCTTGCCCCTATGGCAAGATGCAGCCCCAGAAGCAGTGACCCCCCCCCCTTTTTTCAGGGGTGAGGGCAGGGAAGTACTAAACCTTGCTTTGCCTAAGGCTGTACACTTGCCCCACCCATGGTAACACCAATTACGATATGCACTTTTCAGTGAAACATTTTCTTTTCAAGTTGCTACTGGTCTCAGCAATACACCAGTCAGTTGTGTATAGATTACATTTTTTATCTTGGTTCAAGATCATTATTTTTATAGCCCACTGTCTCAAGAGGCTGTAAAGTATTTTATTCCTCTGCTTTCTACTCTAGTCCTCTAGACCTTTGTTCTCTACTGTTTCTGGAGGTAATAGTAGAGACGTTTGTCCTCTACTGTTGTCTTCAGCACTGCCTTTCTAAAGCATTCCTCCTTTATGACTCCATCTTACCCTTTCCTGATGGTGACTACTGATCAGCCTGCATTTCTTCTGGTAGCAGGCCCAAGGAGTGTTTGTCTTCATCAGGACACATCCTTTACTTCATGTTCCATTTTGTTTCTGTCCTTCTGCATCGGAATACTGAACAGGTGAGGTAACGTTCAGAACCAGGCAGTCCAGAAACAAAGTAGTAGGTACTTCCTAGCTGTATCAATTGATCTATGAGGGGGCTGTTCTTCAACAATCTACTTTTTAGGATTCTCCATGCTTCCACTTTATTTGGGCATATTTTTTCTTGGAAACTGCTGTGGTCCATTTGGGCATGTACCCAACACTAGTGGCCATCATGGCGTAAAGCATAATACGAGGAGACTGCATTTAACTTTTGAGCTACCAGTTCACCTCCCAACTAATGAGAGGTATATTTGATCCATTGAGAATCCTGTCATGGTCTGCAATTAGGAAAATATCCCAAAGCTGTAATAAGCCTTGGATGACGAGAGCCTGAGGACAGCTGAAAAGGCTGGCCACAAAGGCTAAAGATCATAAGGCTGAAGTACCAAAGGATGATGGTGTGTATCTGGTATGAAATCATCACAACACACATCTCCACAGAGGAGACAGAGTCAAAGCAACTACATGCTTGTTGTTGTGACCATTGACCATAGCATTTTCCAGGCAATAAGCAGTCCACTTGGAAAAGGATTTGCTTAACAACTTCCAGCCTGTATTGGAGCAAAGGAGACAAACAGATGTACTGTTTTCCTGCTTTCCTAATTTTGCACATTCATTTGAAGTATTGGCTGACAAACTGGGAGAAATACCGGAAACTTGTACTTCGGCCATAGAATAAAAGAAGCCCATGTCCTGTTGGTGCCTGAAGGGATATCAGGATCACCTTTGCCTTGATGGCCTAGGATATCTCTTTCTAACCGAATGGAAAACTTATTATTTATTTGTTTTTTTTTATCAGAGTACTTCCGTTAGGTGAAATGCATTCTTACAGTTTGTCACCTCTGGCAGTTGTCCCTGTCAGGGTGGCCTACAGGGTCAGAATCTACAACAAGATTTATGTCCTGAGGTGCAGCAGTTGTTTCCCTAGTTATGGGAAGATTCCTTGGTTTTCCACCAATGATAAAGTTCATTGCCTCTTTCACTAAATAAAAACAAAAACCTGTTCAAACTTGCCCAGTGCAATTGTTCCCAGTGGTAGTGTTACACAGGCACATGCTGTAACAAGTAATCTTCAAAACATTGACCTTTGTATTCTAAAACTAAAAATCCACTTGTTCAAAATTGTTAGAGCTAGTGCTGCCAGAATATAATGTAATGTAGAAACATAACTTTTACAAGCCCAGGTATAGCTAATTTTCTTAAACATCTCTAGCCTCTATTCTGTTCCCAATACATCCCTGCTCCTAGAATCCACCTATCCCTTTGCACTCTGTTGACCCCCCCCCAGTTTCGTTTTTTTTTGCTCCTCTCTGTAACTACTAGTATTGTAAATTAAATAGTACAATGTCTGTACTGTCTGGTTCTACTGTAAGTGTGGTGATCTGTGACAAGAATTATGTAATCTACCTTTGTATAGTTGTTCAACCTTCATCTCTTTTATAATATGTTGATACCTACTGTTTGTTTTCCAGATTTATATATGTCTATAACTCCTGTATTTTAGACTTTATCTTTTGTAATCCTGGACTGAAACTAAAAAAGGTCCACTCTGTTTACTGGGGTAGAACAAAGAAAAAAAATAAGTAAATATGCTGTCTTCCACTGAGTAGAGAGAGAGAGACAGACAGACAGTGATAAGCCCATGGGAGGGGAGTCCTTAGTTCCAAGAGCTACCATTTGCCTTTGGCTAGGTGACTCGAGATGCTACTTGGGATTAGGCTAGTTGTGGATGTGTTTCAACTGGGAAAAGATAATGGTTGCATGCTGGGACATAACTTCCTGAGGTGTTTTGCTCAGCGGTACACCTCTTCATTTGCCCTTTATCACCTGCTGGGTGGAAGGCAGGCATATACTTGAGCCCTTGCTGACTATGGACAAGGATATATGTGACATTCGGGGACCAGAAAGTTGTCTTAAGAATGGTGAGGACGGGTGATAACTAATGCTGTAGCCTTTTAATAGTGCTATGGCAAAAAAACAAAACAAAAAAAAAACATAATACTTTGTGTTAGACCACCTTACATATCCTAGCTCTAGGCATGTTTAAACACTTGAACTCTCTGAAAAGTGAAATAGTCCAGTGACTGCTTTTAGCTTGGTTCATTAGTGACATAATGGTGTTCCTCTGCCAGGCAGCAGAGATGAAGATAATGCTGGTACCCATTTCAAACTTTAGACAGCAACACAAACAGAAAACTTTACTGCTTTTTGACACTGAACATAGGAACACTCTCACAATGAACGTCTGGACTAATATCCAAAGTCTGAGATCAGCAGAAAATAAACAGGCTCGTAGGTTGTAGATACTCTCCCAATGTGAAGCTTCACTTCAAAATATACATTTCTGAAGGGGAGACACACTGCTAAATGTAGGAGCTTCAAGGGAAAAGATGTAGTGGATTGAACTGGAAGAAAAGATGGTCCTAATTATAGGTTCATAGGTGTGTACTAGGCTAATGGCCCTGGAGCCTTTACAAGCCTAGCCCATAGGATTACCCTGGCATCGTGCCACCCAACCTTAGTTCCCAGTGCCTCTGTCGAGTAGAGCCACTGGAGTGATCCCTGAGGTAAATTTTCTATTTCCCATCCACTCATCAAGATTTCTTTTTAAGAGGGCCAGTGAGATGCTGTGTTTGACATGTATAGGAAGTCTACTCCATAGCATGGGCAGTCTCTGGGTTATGAACTTGTCCCTGCAGCTTGTTCTGTTGATTGTGGTAATGAGGTTGCGGTCTCTGGAGCATGTGGTGTGGAGGGATTGGGATTTCTTTAGATGTAGCATTTCTAACAGAGCTGGGTTAGACATGGCTTTGTAAGTCAAGCAGAGATCGCCTCTAAGTAGGCGATATGAGAGAGAGAATAGTTTGAGTTTTTTTTAGTCTGTCCTTATAGGACAAGTGTTTAAGGCCTAGGATCCTCTCTGAGATACTTTTGCGGCCTCTCCAGTTGTTGCAGGTGTCTATGAAGTACATGCCAAATGGTGCATTGTACTCCATGATTGGCCTAATGAGAGAAGAGTAGAGGGCGACAATGACATCTCTCTTCCTGGCTGCAAAACCCTTAGTAATGAGACTTGTCACATTGAAGGACTTTGCCACTGTGGTCAGAATGTGGTGGTCAAAAGAGTGGTTGCTGTCGACCTGTGTTCCCAAATCTCTTATAATGCTTTCTGTGTTCAGTGGACTACCATCGATGTGGTAATTCATAGGAACCGGGTTTTTCCCAAAGGGGATGACTACACATTTCTGGCATTGAGCTTAAGGTCATGGTTCTTACACCAGTCATTGGTCTCATTGAGGCCTTTCTGTAGGATGTCAACATCACTTGGGGAGTTAATAATAGCTCCCAACTTGCAATCGTCTGCGAACTTTGTTAGCCAGAGTCCCTTCGTGTTGGCCTGGACTTCAGAGAAGTAGATACCAAACAGGAAAGGACCCAGGACCAAACCCTGTTGGACTCCAATTGTGACTGGTTGGCAGTCTGACTTGGAGTCAGCTACTTTCCCACTGTGGGTTCTATCTGTGAGCCAGTTTGCAACCCACCTAGTGATATAGGGGTTGATGCCTAGCTTAGTGAGTTTTTCTATGATTCCTGAGTGGGGAATGGTATCAAAGGCTTTGGCCAGATCAAGGTGGGCTGTATGAACCACCTTGCCTTCATCCACAGCTCTGGTGACTGACTCGAAGAATTCGACCAGGTTGAGCAGGCATGATCTACCCTTCACAAAACCAAACTGTGCGAGATCCAGAGTTTGGAGATTTCCATTATCCTTGTTTTATTAGGTCCATGATGATGCGTTCCATAACTTTGCACATCAGATGTGTCAAGCTGATGGGGCAATAGTTCCCAGGGTCTGTAGTCACTCCTCCTTTGTGGAGAGGGATGACTGTAGCAGTATGCCATTTGGTAGGGAGAAAGCCTGAAGTGAAGCTGTGATTGAACAGGGCACACAGGTGAGGTGCCAGTTCACTCTGCAGTTCATGTAGAACACAGCCAGGGATATTGTCATGTTCCATTGAAGCTGTATTCTTGGCATTGGACAGTGCTGTTTTAACCTGTGCAGCAGTAATACTGGGTGCCTGGCAATCTACTGGTATTGTGACTGGTTCTTTGGGGGGGGGTAAAGTTGGCACTGAATCTGTCGGCCAGTATATTGGCAATATCTGTTGGCTCTGTATAGGAGGTACCATTGTGCAGTAGCCCAGAGCAAATCTGGGTATTGCCTTGGAGATTCTTTACATAACTATAGAAGGCCTTGTGGTTGTCTTTGCTATCTGCTGCAATTCTGTTTTCATAGCTAGCTTTAGAGGATTTGATGAGGGATCTCAACTTTTTGTTGAGGCTGATAAGGGAGTTTTTCCAGTCTTGGGACTTCACCTTATTCCACATCAGTTTCCTCCTCCTGTTGTAGAGTTTGTTTATGGCAGGGGGACCAGCAGATTGGCTTCCTTTTTTGGAGACTAGCATCTTGGTTCCGTTGGGTATAGGGAGATCCATGCATTTGTGTACGTGTTCATACAGTGCATTGGTATATGATTCGGCGGTCATGCAACTATTCTCCATTTGCATGGTGCTATGAAGTTGGCCATCGCTGTTTTTTAGGAGCCCAAAGTTAGCTTTGTAGAAGTTTTTCATGGTAGTTACCTTTGTGGGGCGGGTGGGAGGGATGTGGATTTCCAAGGTGATTAGTTTGTGGTCGGATCTAACCAGGAAAGAATTGACTAATGGTGTAGAGCAATGGTCATCCATGTTAGTAATGACCAGGTCAAGGATGTTGCTACCTCTAGTGGGGGTAAGAACGAGCTGGTCCAAGGCACTGGAATTAATGAATTCCAGGAAATGTTGGGCAAGTGTATTGGTACATGAGTAGTTTTCCCAGTTAATGACGGGGTAGTTGAAGTCACCTAACATGAGAGTGCTAGGTTGGACCCTAATATTCTCTAGGGTGCTTAGGAACGTGGAGTGTGAGTCTTGTGACATGGTTGAGGACCTATAGCAGGTTATGACCTGAATCGCTATCTTACCCAATGTTAGCTGCACTTGAAGTATCTCTGATGCTTTATGTTAGGTTACCAGTTAGGAGGCGTGCGCATCCTTTATGAATATGGAAACACCACTGCCTTTGGAGCTTCGGTCCAAGTTCTGGGGCCAAAAGGTGTGGAATGTGTTTTATAGCCTGGTAGTGCAGGGTTGCTTTCTGCTGCCTTGCACCGGGTCTCTGTTACAGCACAAATGTCGATGGTCTCCATTTTAAGGAGTGCTTCGAGGGAGTGTATTTTGAGATTTAGACTTCTAGCTTTGTGAATCATGACCCTCAGATTGCATTTGTTTGTAGCTGTTATAGTGATAATTTGGTCTTTGGAACACTGCCTAAAAAAGGCACTATAGGGGTGGCAAGTGCCTTGGCCAGTATCCGAAAGCACAGGGGTGACAGATGCAGGCCATCTCTGGCAAATCAAGGTCTGTCAATCATGTCAGTCCAGGCAGATAGATAGTGGATCCTCTTAGAATGACACCAGAAACTTAGCCATTTGTTGAAATCAATCATTTTCTGCTTGTACTGTGGTATCATTCTGGGTGATGGTAGGAGGCTGCTCAGGGTTAGGGTCTTACCTGCCTGGGCTACATAATCCGAGATCTCCTCCATGTCTCTTTTCATGTAGTCCAGCGAGATGCATCTCAGGTCATTCAAGAGAAAGGGGCCTTAATGAGTTAGAAAATCATAGAGCTTCACCTGTAAAATCATAGCGAGTCTGTCCCCATAAAATTTCTTCGGACCAGTGTACATAGATTTTGAGAATTTGTAGCTTTAACACATTGTTCTCGAGTCAAACAGTGTTCTTACTTTCTGAAGCCCCTTTCTGTTAGTAATGTAAAAAACAGTACGATGTATGCCTTTTGTTCCTAGATGGCTTAGGCTTTTTTGTAAGCTCTAAATATTTGCTGTTTCGATCTTAGGTCTGCTGAACGAACCTAAAATAGACAAGGACTCTTGATGAAGATTGTTACAACAGTCCTTCCTCTTGTCTATGTCTTGACTAACATACTCGTGCATTTTAAGGATGATTCTGAGTTTATAGGTTTATTCCTTGTTTCTGTAATATATTCTCACAGACTGCCCTAACCTTATTTAAGATGTTCTTCATTATCACTGCTGTAGTATTCTTCACTGAAGGGATCTCCTTCCAAGCATAGCCCAATGTCTGGGTAGTATACCAAAGCCTTTGGATTTTATAGGTTCATACATCATGTGTATACTCCTCGCGTAAGGGCATAAAGGTGATGTATGGACACAAATACTCAGAACAACTTTGTCACCAGTATGAATGCCATTATTGAATGTTGGGGGCAGCCTTCTTCCAAGAAGGTCAAAAAGTCTAGGCTTGATACAGGTGCTGTCCAGTTTCCACCGGGCATCTCTGTAAAAGCTAGTGAAAACCCTGAAGAATGTCTGGATTCCTCTGCTGCGACCTGTTTGGAGGCTGGCATGGATCAGAGTTTCCACACTTCCTGTGAGCCTTTTCAGATGTCTTTTGCAGACTTTGAGGGGGGGGGACCATGGTTGATTATTTCTGAGGGTCAGGGTGGATTCCTCAAATCTTAGTCCAGGAAGAGGTTCTTGCTACATTCATTGAATTCGGCCAAGGGACTGAGCCGCCGAGGATCGCTAATAGTCGAAGTCATGTTCAAGAAAAAGCAAAAGACCAAGCGTATTATCTCTGTTGCTAATGATGCCAAGTGGTACTGGCAGGATTTTACTCGGGACTTGTTTAATACCTTTATTTCCTTGAAGGGATGTCAGTCCGTGCTCGTCTCTGGTCTTCTGCATCTGTTAAAAGGACAAGAGAACCAGATTCCTCAGATGAGGACCTAGATTCTGGGGAGGAATCCCTTGCATACTCTTCTCGTACTCCTTTTCCTCTAGACTGTGGTTCAGAGGAAGAAGGTTCTTTGAGCACAGATTCCCCCTTTGAAAGAATGATCTTTTGTGGATACTATTGCTCATATGATAGAGTACTTTAAGTGGGATTGCTTGTAGGTCTTAGACATTCAAAAGAGATAACATGGGCTTCTACAAATTGAGTCTCCTAAGCCATCTGCATTTCCTTCGGTGTGGGCAGCACATTTGGACACCTTCTGTGCTGCCAGTGTAGCACCTGATGCTCAGCCCCTGGCACCTGAGAAATCTGAAAGGTTCTACAAGGTACCCGAGGACCGCAAATTCTTGTTTAAATGTCTTGCTGACCCTTCTGTGGTTTCAGACTAACTGATGAGCTTTCTAAACTTTTGCTTTCTGCTCCTTCCTTCTGATAAGGATAATAGAGCTATGGAAAGGTTGGGCAAAAATGTCTGATCTGCATGCCTCAAAGGAAAGCTTCAACTCTTTTCCTGCTTGGGTCCACTTTTCAGGACGCTCATCCCTCCGTAAAATGCAGTTATGCTAATGTTTCTTCCAGGGCAGCTGCATTTGGCTGTGTGAAGAGGTGTTATTCTTGACTTTTGGTCTTCAGGCCTTGTCTGATGATATTAAAGCCAAATTTTTGGTTGCTCCTCTAGATAATAAAAAATCTTTTTGGGACAGCTGCTGGTGACCTTTTAAGTCCCTCCAGGGTAAGGGTAGGGCCATGCGGAAATTAAGAAATATTTGTGTCCCTCTCCCAAATTTCAGAGGAATTACCCTTCTAAATATGCCTTTGTTCATAGGCAGACTCCCAAAGGTAAGAAGGGGTCCAGGTGTATTCCTCCTGCTAAGTCCACTCAGATGCCTTCCTGTCCAGACAAGCTCATTTATAGTTCCTCAGCCAGGTCTCCTTGTCTCTGCTTTCCTCCGTCTAACCTAAATTAGCAACAGATCACTTTTGGGTACTGTCCTTCATTTGTCAGGGGTATTATTATTATTATTACATGATATGGGAATCTCTTGTATCCCTTTTCAGGTATTCCGAGATACCTCTAGACCAACTCCCTCTTTTCCCAGAAGTTTTGTCATCCTTTTTGGATCAGGGCACCATTTAACCTGTTTCACCCACTCAAGTGGGAAGAGGTTTTTTACTCCATGATGGTTTTGTTTCTCCTGAGGGAGAAGACTTGGTGACCAATTTTGGATCTGTGTCGCCTCAAAACTTTTTTCTCAAGGTCTCTTCTTTCAGGATGTTTTCTCTTCAGACTGTTTCCTCTTCTCCCCCAGGCCTTCTTGGTCTCTCTAGACCTTAAGGATGACTATCTTCACATCCCTATTCACCCTCTATTTGGGAAATTTTTATTTTTTTTTCTCTCATTTTCATCTCTCTGCTTTGCCTTTGACCTTTGTACTGCCCCAAGGGCATTCACTAAATACCTTACTTGCTGTGTTTTCCTTTTGCAAGCTTCAAGGGATACCAATATTTCCATATCTAGACAACCTGCTTATTCAGGCTTTTTCTACTAGCAGTCTTTGACAAGATCTTACCCACATGTCTTTTACAAAGTCTGGGATTCACCAACTATCTCAAGAAGTCTGTGCTTACTTCCCAGGATCATATTCTCGGTTACAGAATTCAGACCATTCGCATGTTGGCCTGTCTTCCTGCTCCCAATGTTTTGCCTCTGACAACCTTCTTACAGACTTCTTCCTCTGTCATGTCTAGAGAATTTCTCAGGATTCTGGGATTTTTGGCCTCCACCATTCCCAAGCTTCCTGTTGCCAGGCTTCATTTGAGGAAGCTTCAGTGGTACCTCTGATCGGTGAGGCTTCAGCAGTGCCACCTCCTGGAGTTCCCTGTTCCTTTGCTTTCTTGTTTCAAACTCAAGCTCTAGTGGTGGATTCAGCAAATTTCTGTCAATCCAGAGCTGCCCATTCAGGCACCAGTTACTTCACAAGAACTGTTCACGGACACCTCGGAACTGGGGTGGGTGCTTCTTGTGGCCCTCTGAAAGTTCAGGGTCTCTGGGCTCCTCATTAGAGGTCAGATCGTATCAACATAAAAAGAAATAAGGGCTCTGCTTCTTGCTATGTGGGCCTTTCATTCCTTTTTTCTCCTCAGTCCCCCAAAATCTTCACGGGCAATACCACTATGATGTGATATATCAACAAACCTGGGGATATGAGCTTTTATCAGATTACTCTTCAGACAGTTTACATGCCTTCTGAACACAGTCTAGTGGCAGACTCTCTGATCAGGTCCAGAACACAGGCTCACAAATGGATGCTTCACAGAGATGTATTTCAGGACGGAGTTCATTGGTGGTGTATTCCTCGGGTAGATCTTTTTGCCTCCCCTCTGACCAGACAACTTCCTCTATTCTATTCAAGAATATAAAGTCCTCTGGTTTGGAAAGTACACCCTGTCTTTTCCTTGGAAGTATGTCTTTCCTCCCTTCCTCTACTGGCAAGAGTTCTGCACAAGATCAAGTAGAACTCTCCCAAAATATTGTTGGTGACTCCCTTTTGGCCCAGACAGCACGGGTTTCTCCTTTTACATCTGTCCAGGGGCAATCACCACAAGTTACCTCACTGGGTGGACCTTTTCACACAATACAAGGGATCGCTTATCCATCCTCACCTGTCCACTCTTCAAATGACATTGTGTGTGATAAAGTTTTGATCCCTTTTAGGCACCTCTTTTCTGAGGACATGCTTTGGGTTCTACAGGAGGCCAGGAAACCCAATAGCAGAAAGTCATACGTGTCTGAATAGAAAAGATTTTCATGTGCCTCTCTCACCATCAGGATCCATGCTCAGTAGGGGTTCCTCTGGTTGTCTTTTGTGTGATCTGCTCCGTGCTGACTTGGCATATTCAGTTTAAGCTCACCTGTCTGCTATCACTGCTTGTCTGCTTTTGAACCCTCCTTTGTCCTCTCAGTTTGAGGTTAAACAATTTCTGAAGGATGGTTTTCATGTCAGGCCCCCGAGAAAGCCTATTCCTCCTCCTTGGGACATCCATTTTGTTCTTGAAAAATTGACTCCAGCTCCATTTGAACCTGCTAGTTGAGCTTCCTTGCAACTATGCACTTGGAAGACTGTTCTGCTGTTGGCTGTTCAGCCAAAAGAGTGTCTGAGCTTCAGGCTCTTATGGCTATTCCTCCTTTTTTAATTTTCAGAGACAGGGTGCATCATCATACCAATCCTTTTTTTATGCCCAAGGTGGTTAATGAATTATCTCTTAATCAGTATGTTCAACTTCCTTCATTTTTTTCCTTCTCCTCAGTCTGCCAATGAGAAGGTTCTCTAGACCTTGGACTTGTGTGGATAACTCAAATGTATTTGGGTAAAACAAAGGTTATTTGCAAATTTGAGAAACTTTTTGTTTCTTTTCATCCCAAGATTTTGTTTGCTTGGAAACGGCTAAATTCAATCTCCTCCTGAATCTCTAAGGCCATTTTTTATTTCTTTCATGGAAATGTCGTTCTTCATCTGTAAGGCGCATTCTACTATGGCAGTTAGCTCTTGGTGACTTTTTTTAAAGAGTTTGGGCACCAGTTCCTTCCTTGAAGCTGCTGCTTGGTCCTCTGATCATATTTTTACTCTTCTTCTTTTGGCTTTTCCCGGTTAGGGGTCACCACAGTGGATCACCTGTCTGCTCATGATTGGCAGCGGAGTTTTACGGTGTTGAATTGCCAGCCCGGCGCCCAACCTTCCACAGAAGGCACACACACGCACGCACTCACACCTAGGGCCAATTTAGAGTGTCCAATCCACCTACTGCATGTCTTTGGGATGTGGGAGGAAATCGGTGCACCTGGAGGAAACCCACGCGACCACAGGGAGGACATGCAGACTCCGCACAGAAGGTACCCCAGCCAAGAGTCGAACCAGAGAACCTCTTGCTGTGAGGCGGCAACGCTAACCGCTGCACCACCGTGGCCGCCCCTCTGATCATATTTTTACTAAACATCACAAATTGGAAGTTTACAGAGCCAGGGCAGGTTTTGCCAGGGCTATCCTGCACAAATTTTGGAGGGCTCTTCTGTGCCTTCCTCCTCCCAGTCTTCTGGTTAGCTGTTGTACTTTCTCTTCAGTGAAAAATATTGCAACAGCAATATGGAAGGACACAGTACAGTTGTGTAAAACCATAGCAGTAATATGTCCTTCTCTTCACTGTTGCAATATTAGGTCCCTTCCTCCTTCTGTTATGGCTCTTGCCACTGTCTTTTGTTACCCCTCCTGGCCGAGGGGGTGTTACTTCCTTTGCCTTCTTACTTTTTTTTTTCTTCTGGATGTACATGTCTACACTGTCATTAGGGTTATTTTGTTCCTCCTGGGGCAATTCAGTTCTGAGTATTTGCTTTTGTACGTCACCTTTATGCCATATGTGGAGAGCATATGTCTGACGTAAGGAGCCTGTAAGATTCAAAGGCTTTAGTATACTGGCCGAATGTTGGGCTATCCTTGGCAGGAGATCCCTTCAGTGGGATTGCAACAGTGAAAAGGACCTCTACTGTTACGGTAAAACTTGCACACCTGTACTTTCATTTGCTTCTCAACCGTCCCATCACTTTCACCTCTAGTGTCAAGGAAGTGTTCTCTGCTGTGTTTTACTTAATGTGAACCACATCAGATAAAAACCGGGTAAGCTTGCTTATAAACCTAGTTGATCTGCTCAGTTGCAGACATCTGTGTTTCATATGACTTCAGCTTTCTCATGGCATGCCATCTGTATTTGCTCGTTACTTCTCCTTCCAGTCTACAGAAGCTTTTTCTAGCCAAACCTGTTTTCCTTTGTATAGCTCATACTGTGAAGTTTTAAATGTACAGCTAGGAAAAGATTTCTTTTTTTATGCTGCCACCTATAAACCACATGCAGTGCTGAACCCCTTTCTGCAGTTCAGATTTTCTGGAATCTTACACCAAGGGCTTAGATGGTGGTGAACCAAATTTTGTGTTTTGTCCCCACCCCCACTCTCACAAATTACTGTTGTAGCAGCTGCAGATATTCAGACTTATTTGGCTGTTTTGGAATCTGATTTCTGCCTTCGTTTGCTTTTTATTAATCTTGCAGTAGCATAACCCTAGGTAAGTCTTTCAGCTGTCTAGAGAGCATAGTATTATTGGCTGTGAAACTGCATTGACCACTGAATAAGGAGTCGAGTGTGAACAGCTGTGGATCTTCAAAACATTTAGCATTTTGCTGTACAGCATGCAAATCAAACTTCTTGTTTTTGCTGCTGTTCTGTGTAAATTCCCCCGCCCCCCAAATGTGTACTCTGATCTCTTTTGTGGGATTTTGTTTTCTAACAGATATTCTGTGGTACAGCCAGGATGTTAAGTGACGTAGCATTACACATCTCCAAGCTTTTTTTCATGTTAGGTTTCAGAAGCCAGCACGCAGAGAGCCTAGCAAGTGCTTTTTCTTTAAGGTAACAAGTGTATATTGTGTACATATATAAACCACACAGTCTTATTTCATTCACTTTTTCTTTTTTGGGGTAGAGCTGCTGCTATGGTGCCATCACTTGGTGGACACCAGGACATGCCCAGACACACATGGGAGGAAAATAAATGCCCAGTACCACCTTAATCGTGTTTGTTAATCCTGATTTCAGCCCTACACAGTTTCCTTAACAGAAACTCTTTCCCTAACAGTACCCTAAATATTTCCCTAAGAGTATTGTTTTTGTTTTGGAAGAGTTGAGAGGAAGTTTTTTTGTTGTTATAGATCCAAGTGTTAAGAGACAGAGAGAAAACCAACCTGTAGTTCTTTCTGAAGAATTATTAACAATTTGTTAGACTGGAAAAGGACCACATCATCTGCTTAATGAAGTAAGGGCCAATTGAGTAAGTCCAAGTGTAGTTTGTGTTGGAGAATGGGATAGCAAGGATAGAGCCTTGTGGCACTCCTTGTTGACTAAAAGATTCTTGAGAGATAACTGACCCAGAGTAGGTAAGCAGGCTTATTAATATGCAGATATGGTACTCTGCATCTGTATTTGCAAAAAGAAAAAAAAAAAAAAACAGATAGCTGCAAAAAGAACAGTTGAGAAGAATCTGAGCAGTTGGAGAAGGAGTGGTACTTAACAGCCTGTGACTTAGAGTCTATACTTGGTATGTTTTGAAAATTGAACTACTATTTCAGGGCAGAAATTATTTAAGTAATAGAAAGAGAAAGAACGAATGCCTGTATATGGAGTGTTTTTCTTTGTGTTGTGTTTTTTGAAGCATTCATTTTGGTTTCTTTGTGCAGTTTAATATTTCTATGTGTATTTAACTGTCAGATGTATTGTTTGTTTATTCACTTATAAAATATTTGCTGATTGCCTTTTAAGTAGGTTATTATTTATTTATGGCCAATTGGTGACAAATTTGCAAACATCCACCTCCACTGCTCTTACACTTTTCTGCACACTACCATTTGTTTTTATTATTTGGCTTGACAAAATGTAACCTAACTGGGTGGTCCCCAGTCTCACAGTCTGAGGTGGTGACAGTTTCTTGCTATGAGCCAGGACAGAGAACTATAGATGTTCTTTGTGTTTCACTGTAGCAGTCATCATACTTGGGTTATCTGCCTGCAGGTAACCCTCAAGTCGCCTCGAATACCAGAGTCTTGGGATTTCTACGTCGGATGCTGTCGCCTCTTCCATGATGTCAGATCGTCAGGGGTATAAAACATACAGCCGATGTCATTACATCAGCTTTTCTTGCCGTGCGAGAGCCCGAAGCAGAAGCAGTTTGCAAGTGCCGGTCGGCCGCTTCCTGAAATTTTCGTTTTTCGAGTTTCAAACCTGAAGTTTTCTAAAGCTAAGTAACCCCATTGAGGATCCTTTTTTCTAGCTCTAACCGATGTCAGAAAAAGTTAATTGCCTTGCTTGTGGAAAGCAAATACCTCACAGAGATTTTCATTCTTACTGCATCACCTGTTTAGGCCCAGACCACGTTACCCCTCACTGTTGGTTTTGTGCCTTGTTCAACCCCCGAACTGTTTGTCGTTGGGCTATTTTTGTCACTAAATTATTTTGCTCTCATTCACCATATTCCGAAATGGCTTCGATAAGCCATCCAACTATTCACCTTCCGAAAATACGCAAGGATAAAGACAGAGAAAGACCGCATAGGTCAAAAACTGCAGATGACGCTTCTGTTAAGCTAGTCGCCAGTCCACCGGTACTCAGTGAGGTGCTTTCGCAGCCCCTGTTACCTGCTTCTACAGATTTGCAGCCCTCTACTGACACCCATTCAGAGTATGCCTCAAGATGCTTCTTCGACTATGGAACCTGCGGATGTCTCTACCTTGAATGGGTCCGGAGCCGCTGTGCAGGCACCGGCTTCAGAGGGTGTATTCAGACCTTCCAATGTTTGTATTAAACAGACTACTTCGTTAATAACTAAAACTACCGAATTTCTCAAGCCAATAGTCCGCACTACGCCTAGGAAACAGACGACCAAAGCACATTCTCAAGCTCCCATGCCACAGACACAAATGCTTAGAATGGCTGAAGACCTTATTACTTTAATTAGGGGAAGCCAGCCTTCCCCCTCTAAAAGACAAAGAATTGATTTTCCTTCTGATTCTACAAACCATGAGTACGATGACTATGACCCTGTGATTACCAGGACATACCCTCATCTACCTATGAGGACTCGGATACAGAGGATTCCATTCCCTCTGCCCCTCCCCCCCCCCCCAAGGACTTTTCTTTCGGTGAAACCTTGCATACCCTAAGAGCATTTCCGCTGGGAATGCCAGGACTACCCACAGTCCAAAAAGAGACTCAAGGAATTTTTAGACTTGCCTCAGCATAGGCCTCTAGCTATACTTCCTGCCCTGGATATTGTAGGTGATGTCTTCATGGAATACATTCTTACCCCTAATACTTTACCACCAGCTCTTAGAAAGCCTGACAGGTACTACAGAGTACCTGACACTCACAAATTTCTCTTTAAAAATCCCACTGTAGATCCAGAGACCATTTCCCAGGGACCTAAAGGTATTAAGGCTACTACAGCCAAAAACTCTACCCCTTCGGACAGGGATTCTAGGGCTTTAGACAGATGCAGTAATACCTCTGCAACTCTTGCCATTAGGGCTTTAAATTGCCAGTTTTGCATGTTGAAGTACCAGCAGCATATTATGGAACTAATTAAACACAAAATGTGGTTGATTCCTGATTGTGCAGAAAATAAAGACTTACAAGAGTTAATGCATTCGGTAAACATACTTTGCAGTGTGGTTTTGATGCCTTAGAAGCATCTTGCAGGGCTGCTGTCACTGGGTCTGTACTGAGAAGGCATGCTTGGCTGAAGGAACAAATCTTCCCAGACCATGTCAAAACAAAATTACTAGATGCTACATTAAACCAATAATGTTTGTTTTGCTCAAAAGCAGAAGAAGTTCTTAAAAAGATGGAGGAAAAAGCTAAATCTATGCAAACTGCTAAAGGTTTCTTACAGGTACAGCCACCTAGATTCAGTAGGCATTGGCCTTCAAAACACTGGTCCTTTAAAGTCCCTCCCAGACCTTCTCAGTCCAAACCCAGGGGCAACAGACCACAAAGACTACAGTCTCAGGGTATGCACAGATCTAAACAATGGCATTCTCCCTCCTCAAAAACAGGGAGTGGTAAGCCACCCCTTTATGGAAAAAGTTCACAATGTCTTGTCCTTAATCCTTCCCAGCCATGCCCAAGTACTTGCACCCATAGGAGGAAAACTCACCCTGCATGCAAAAAACTGGGAGTATATTACCCAGGACCGATGGGTCTTAAACATTGTATCCCAGGGATACAGATTCTACTTCCACTCACTGCCAACCCCAAGTGGATTGCCAGACCTTCCTCCAAACCAGTAGGCAGAGGCCCCAAAACAAGTACTATGTCCTTCAAGGATGCATCTGCAGTCTTTACAAATGGGTTGTCCTGTCGTCAGGCAGCCCTTCGGTCGGCCGGATTCCAAAGTCTGGGTCTGGCTTCGGCTGGTGTCGCACTTCACCCAACGTCATTGCGGCAGTTATTCGGGTATAAAGGCATCAGCCAACGCCATTTTCCCCAGTCTTTCTTGCCGCGTGGCGCCCGAAGCAGAAGCTGTTCGCAAGTGCCGGTCGGTCAGATCCAGAGATTACTACTACCGAATACTACTTCGAAGACTTCTATAAAGCTAAGTACCCCGTTGGGGACTCTTTCTTGCCTCAGCCGATGTCAGAGAAAGTTAATAACTGTTTATCTTGTGGGAAACAAATACCTCATAAAGATTTCCACTCCTATTGCATACATTGTTTAGGCCCAGACCACGACGTAGCATCTTGTCTAGCCTGTGCTTCTTTTAACCGGAGGACGCTTAGACGTCGATTGGACTTTGCTGAACAGATTTTTGGCTCCGATTTTGCCTACATTATGCCGTCGGATCCTCCGACTACGCAAATAACCAAGAAACACAAAGAAAAAGGACCAACACTCGCGGTCCGCGGTTTCGGCCGAAACCGCGGTTAAGCAAACCACGAGTGTCTCTGTTTCGGCCGAAGCCGAGCAAGCGGTTCTTTCTTCAGCTGATAACTTGCCTTCTACCGAGGCCTCTTCTAACCTGGTAGAAACGGCTTCTGAAATCCAACCTTCTGTTACGGTTTCACAGGATTTATCAGACACCATCCCCCTGGATATTTCTACCCCTGCACGTGGAGCTGCTAGGCCTCCTCCAGCTATGTCTATTAAGGCCTTTGCCAGGGCTAAAGCAGCCAAAGCATCAAAACCTGTGCCTGCCAAGCCCCCCAGCACCAGCTCCCATATGCTTTCTTTGGCTGAGGATCTCATCTCTTTAATTCGTGGAGCCCAGCCTCATCCAGACAGGGCCTCTCTCCCTCGTCCAGAAAAGAGGCCTAGAGCAGAGCCCCCTGAGCCAGTATCCACAGATGATTCCTCTGATGACTCAGAACATACAGACCCTCCTGAGGCTTCTTATTCTCCTTACAAAGACTCTGATGCTGAGGAGTCCATCCCTTCAGCCTCTCCTCCTGAGGAATTTTCCTTTGGGGAAACTTTGCATGCTATGAGGGAACAATTTCAGTGGCAGGGCCAAGATTTCTCAGACTCTAGAAAAAGGCTTAGGACCTTTCTACATTTGCCACAGCATAGGCCTTTAGCTATACCTCCAGTTCTTTCTGTTGTTGATGATGCATTTAATGATGCTTGCACTGCTCCTGATACTTTACCTCCGGCTCCTGCTAAGCCCGATAGGTACTACAGGGTCCCGGACACTCATCACCACTTATATAAGGCTCCTTTTGCAGATCCAGAGACTATCTCCCAGGGTCCAAAAGCTGTAGCAGCTACTTCTTCTAAAACCCTCCCTCTGAAAGGGAATCCAGGTCCTTAGAGATGGGGTAAAAAAGTTTACACCTCTGCTACTTTGTCAGCTAGAGCTTTGAACTGCCAATTTCATATGATTCAATATCAAGAGTTTATGCTTGACCAGTTGACTAAAAAGCTGTCCTCTGAAGAATCTTTAGATAAAAAGTATGTTCAAGAAGTGGTACATAACATACAGCAGGTTAGTAACCATTCTTTAAAATGTGGCTATGATGCACTGGAGGCTTCCTTTAGATCAGCCATGACTGGCACAGTTATCAGGAGGCATGCATGGTTGAAAGAACAGGCATTACCAGACCATGTCAAATCTAAGCTTTTGGATGCACCTATGGACAAGGTCAATTTATTTGGTTCCCCTGCACAGCAGGTAGTAAAAAAGATGGAAGAGAAAGCATGTGCAAACAGTGAAAGATTTCTTGCAAGTTCAACCTCCAAGGTTTAGCAGGAACTGGCCCTCCAAGAATTGGTCCTTTCCAGACTCCTCTAAGGCACAAAGAGGCAGGAATAGGCGCTCTAGAGGCAGAAACCAATCCAGGGGTGCCTACAGGGGTCGCCAGTGGCAAGGTAACAACCAACGAGGCACGGTTACAGCCACCACCACTACAACAACTCAATCACAGTGACTTGGCGGTGGCACCGCCTACCAGGGAACAACTAGAAGCACCTTTAGGTGGAAAGCTAACCTTATTTTCAAGAAACTGGCACTGCATTACAAGAGAAAAATGGATTTTGCAAACTATAGACCAAGGTTACAGATTCCATTTCCATACTCTACCAGGAAAGAGAGGAATGCCGAACCTACCACCTACTCAAAGGACAGAAGCTCTAAAACAAATATCTCAATTATTAAAAATGAGAGCTGTGGAAAAGGTACCATCTATGGAGCAAGTGAAGGGATTTTACTCCAGACTCTTCCTGGTACCAAGAAAAGAAAACAAATGGAGGCCTATTCTAGATCTGTCCGCTTTAAACACATTCCTCATTGTTCCAAAATTCAAAATGCTGACCCTACAGCAGCTTCTTCCCATGCTGGGCAAGGAGTCTTGGCTGGTAACTCTAGATCTCAAGGAGGCATACCTGCACGTCCCCATAAGACCAATTTGCAGAAGATACCTCAGATTTCTTGCAGGATCAGAGCATTATCAATTCTCAGCATTGCCCTTTGGCTTATCTACTGCGCCCAGAGTGTTCACGAAATGCCTGGCATCAGTAATCGCTCATTGCAGACTTCAGGGATTCAAATCTATCCCTACCTGGACGACTGCCTGATACAAGCGGACAACAAAAACAAACTAACAGAAGACTTACAAAGAGTCATCTACCTGCTGCAAGCCCTGGGATATACAGTCATTACAAAAAAGTCAAGGCTGATTCCATCCCAAAGAATAACCTTTCTGGGTGCAGAACTGGACACATCAAAACAAATGGCATTTCTAACTACAGAAAAGAAAGAGCAACTTCCTCTCTACTTCTTGGCATTAACAAAGCAGAACCATTTAACTGCAAGAAAAGTGCTACAAGCTCTAGGCTTCATGGCATCCTGCATAATACTGGTCCCTCATGCCAGGCTGCATATGAGAAAGCTACAGTGGTACCTAAAGAATTTGTGGTCCCAGCACCAGCACAGCCTAGAAACCAAAATTCCAATGATCCCATGCCTGAAGCAAGAGTTCCTATGGTGGGCTCAGGCCTGCCAATCAAACACAGGATTGCCCTTCTGCAAAAGTCAACCAAGACAAACCATCACGACAGATGCCTCAGACCTCGGTTGGGAGCACACATGATGGGCAAGTGCATTCAAGGCCTATGGACTCAAGACCAGCTGCATCTGCACATAAATCTAAAAGAAATGATGGCAGTAAAATTGGCAATCCAGGCATTCAGACCTTTTCTCCAAGAAGGCCAGTTGATGATAAGGACAGACAACACCACAGTTATGTGGTACATCAACAAACAGGGAGGCACACACTCATACCCTCTATGCCGGCTGGCACTGGACCTATGGGATGTGGCTCTGAGCTACAACATTCAGTTACAGGCAATTTATGTACCAGGGAAGGAAAACATTCTAGCAGACATATTAAGCAGAACTACAGCAGATGCCCACGAATGGATGCTGCATCCGGACATCTTCAAAACCATCACAAGAGAATGGGGATTACCACAAATAGACTTGTTTGCATCCCCATTCAATCACCAGTTGAAGAAATTCTGCACAAGGACTTACCACCCACTTGCTTGGGAGGTAGACACTATCTTTCAGTTGGAAAAGCCTGACAGCATACGCCTTCCCTCCACTTCCTTTGATGCACAAGGTGCTTCTGAAGATCAAAGAGGAACGTCCGAGGATCATTCTGATAGCCCCAGACTGGCCAAGACAACATTGGTATCCACTGCTGAGGAGCATGTCCGGGAACAAATATGGACACTGCCCCTGATCCCATTACTGCTAACACAGAACGACTACAACATCCTGCATCCAAACCTAAAACTCTGCAGCTAACTGCCTGGAACATTACATAACAGCATTTAACCCAAATTTATCCCAAAGGGTTAAAGACATAATCCTGGAGGCTCGTAGACCTTCAACAAGAAAGAATTATGCAGCAAAATGGAAAAGATATCTCATCTGGAGTACTGCAAAAGGGCAAGATGTGACACTGGTGAACATAGCCAACATCCTGGAGTACTTGGCGGAGCTCTTCCATACAGGCCTGTCCTACTCTTCCATCAAGATACATGCATCAGCTATTTCAGCAGAATACAGCTTGGATCCTCCTGTCTTCTCGCATCCTCTGCTCGGACAGTTTCTGAGAGGAATTAAAAATGTGAAACCTCCCAGGAAACCTCCATAGCCAGCATGGGACTTGAACTTTGTGCTAGAAAAACTGACTCTTCCTCCTTTCGAACCAGCAGCAACAGCAGAATTACAATACTTTTCCTGGAAGACTGCTTTCCTGCTGGCAATAACTTCAGCAAGAAGGGTCTCTGAACTACAGGCATTAATGGCAGTGCAACCCTTCCTAATCTTCCATCAAGATAGTGTCCATGAGAACAAATCCTACATTTATGCCTAAGGTGGTATCCAGAGTATCTTTAAATCAGGCTATCCACCTTCCTACATTCTTCCCCAACCCACAGAACAGGGGAGAAAGGCTCTTACATACCTTGGATGTACACAGACAATTATGCTACTACCTGGACAGGACAAAAAACAATAGAAAAACTGACCAGCTTCTGGTAGCATATGCAACAGGAAAGGAAGGAAAACCAATTTCTAAACAGACAATCTCCAAATGGATAGGAAATTGCATTAGATTTTGTTACTCCTACCATGGAAAGAAAACTCCAGAGAACATCAGGCCTCACTCCACAAGGGCTACAGCCACTACCACAGCTTTCTTACGAGGAGTGGCTACCAAGGACATTATAGAGGCTGCTACTTGGACCTCCGTGCATACATTTGCCAAGCATTATAACTTACCTCTATACTCTAGATCCCGTGCTGGTTTTGCCACTGCTGTTTTGCAAGGGATCCTAACTACACCATAATCTTTTCTCATTTCCTCCTCCCCTAGTGTAGCTATGGTATTCTACCCATTTGTAAAGACTGCAGATGCATCCTTGAAGGACGTAGTACAGTTTTGTACCTACCATAAATGTAGATGTCCGAGAGGAATGCATCTGCAGTCAGGATTACCCACCCTCCTTCCCCTCTGAGGTACTCCTAGGGTATTTGCCAATCTTCAGCTAGCTTGGGGGGGATCTGTTATGGTATATTTGTTTGTATATATGTACATACATGCTTATTTTATGTGTTTGCTCTCTACTATTTGGAAACTTTGGCATTTCCCAAATTTAGCCATCCAAGAGGGCACCTGGCATCTGGGGCAAGAAACACTGAGGAAAATGGCGTCGGCTGATGCCTTTATACCTGAATAACTGCCGCAATGACGTCGGGTGAAGTGCGACACCAGCCGAAGCCAGACCCAGACTTTGGAATCCGTCCGACTGAAGGGCTGCCTGACGACAGGACAACCCATTTGTAAAGACTGCAGATGCATTCCTCTCGGACATCTACATTTATGGTAGGTACAAAACTGTACTTTCTCTTCTCTGTATCAGGGCTATTCAACCTGTCCCAACAGAGCAAAGGGGACAGGGTTTCTACTCCAGACTGTTCCTGGTGCCCAGAAAAGAGAACTCTTGGTGCCCTATTCTGGATCTGTCAACTCTCAACTCCTTCCTGGTGTACCAAAATTCAAAATGCTTATACTCCAACAGCTGCTTCCTATGGTAGCCAAGGACTCCTGGCTAGTCATCCTAGACTTAAAAGAAGCTTATCTGCACATCCCCCATAAGGGAATTTTGCAGGAAATATCTACGTTTCAGGGCAGGCTGTATTCACCATCAGTTCTCTGCATTTCCCCTTTGGCTTATCTACTGCGCCCAGGGTATTCACAAAGTGCCTGGCTCCAGCCATTGTATACTGCAGGCAGAGCAATATTCAAATTTACTCATACTTGGGCAATTGCCTGATTCGGGCGGATAGTCAGGAATTGCTACTTCAGCACCTGACGTTTGTAAAGACACTCCTAACTTCTCTAGGGTATACCATCAACGAAAAGAAATCACATCTGGTACCCAGCCAAAAGATTGTGTTCCTGGGAGCAAGCTTGAACATAACTTCCTAGATGGCATTCCTCACTCCAGGAAAAGCAGGTTTATTTGACAAATTACTTCAAACTACTGGCTACCCAAACCCAGCTATCTGCAAGAAAAATACTGCAAGCCCTAGGGTTCATGGCCTCATGCATTCTACTCATTCCATATACAAGACTGCATATGAGGAAACTTCAATGGTACTTAAAGTCTCTGGTGTCAACATTCTCAGGACCTGGAAACAGTGATTCCTATCATTCCTTGCTTAAGGGCAGAGTTCCTTTGGTGGGCAGAGGCTGGGAACCACAACAAGAGACTCCCTTTCACTCAACCCCTCACCGCCTAAACCCTGACAACAGACGCATCAGACTTTGCATGGTGGGCTCACATGGCAGGCAAATGCATTCAAGGCAAATGGAGCCCAGGACAAATTCACCTATCATCAATCAAAAAGAAATGTTAGCTGTACAGAATGCACTGACAGCTTTCAAATACATTATCCTGCCAGGACAACTCTTGATAAAGACAGACAACACAACAGTTATGTGGTACATAAACAAGCAGGGGGTGGGGGATCTCATTCCTACCCACTCTGCAGGTTAGCCATGGCTCTGTGGAACACAGCCTTGAGCAATCAAGTGCACCTGCAAGCTCAACTCCTGCCAGGCAAACAAAATTCACTGGCAGATGACTTAAGCAGAAATCTAATTAACCCACACCAGTGGAAACTAGAAACCAACTCATTCAAACTTCTAATACATGGGTGGGGGACACGAGAAGTGGACCTGTTTGCTTCCCCCAAAAACCATCAACTGAGCAAAATTTGCACCAGAATTCCCCACAGCCAAGCATGGAAAGTGGATGTCCTGTCTGTTTACATGGGAAAACCTCTCGATCTATGCCTTTCCCCCTCTGCCCCTCCTTTCAAAAGTACTACTCAAGATCAAACAGGACAGGCCAAGGACAATCCTTATTGCACCAGGCTGGCCACGCCAGTACTGGTACCCACTCCTACGCAGTCTGACAGCAGTTCCACCCTGGCACCTACATCAGACTCTCTCTCTGCTGTCCCAGCAGGAGGGACAGATTTTTCATCCTCAGCTGCAAACCCTGAACCTGGCTTATTCCCTGAATTCATCACCAGCAACCCTCAGCAAATAGGTGCTGGATGTTATCCTTGAGGCCAGAAGGCCTAGTACTCTGAAATTCTATTCAGAAAAGTGGAAACGCTACTGTTCTTGGAGCCAGTCTCAAGGAAAGGACACAGCAGTGCCCACCTTACCTCAAATCCTAGATTATCTAGCAGAGTTGCTCCACAAAGGCCTGTCCTTCTCATCAATTAAGATTCATGCCTCTGCCATCTCAGCTCATTACAGTACTGAGCCACCCCTCTTCTCTCACCCTCTGATCAAACAGTTCCTGAGAAGAGCTAACAATTTAAGACCCCCAAGGAGAGCTCCCACTCTTGCCTGGGACCTTAACTTTGCAGTAGAGAAGCTCACCCCCCCCCCCTTTGAGCCTGCTGCTACAGCAGAGTTAAAATTCCTCAATTAGAAAACAGCCTTACTTCTAGCCATCACTTTAGCAAGAAGAGTGTCCAAGTTACAGGCCCTTATGGCTATAGAACCCTTCATTATCTTCCATGCGGAGAGGGTTTTCTTCAGGACTAACCCATCATTTATGCCCAGGGTGGTATCCAGTGTGGCTTTAAACCAATCCATCCATTTACCAACCTTTTTTCCTAATCCTCAGAATAAAGGGGAAAGGATCCTGCACTCCTTTGACGTGCACAGACAGCTCAGGTTCTACCTTCACAGGACTAAACCTTTCAGAAAATCTGACCAGCTGCTAGTCAGCTTTGCTACAGGGGCAGAGGGCAAGGCCATTTCAAAGCAAACTCTAAATGGATAGCACACTGCATCCATTTCTGCTACAAACACCATGGAAAACCTACCCCACGGGGGATCAGACCTCATTCCACTAGGGCTACCTCAACGTCTACAGCATTTCTCAGGGGAGTCCCTACCAGGGACGTCTTGGAAGCTGCAACCTGGAGTTCTGTGCACACCTTCGCCAAGCATTACCACTTGCCTATCTTTTCTAAATCCAGAGCTGGATTTGCCACAGCAGTCTTAAAAGGCTTGCTAGCCAGCCCTAATACTTCTTGACTGCCTCCATCCTTCCTCAAGTTTGGGAATCAACCCAAGTGTGATGACTGCAACAGTGAAACACGAACAACGTAGTACAGTTGTGTACACTTATCATAAATGTAGATGGTAGAGTGTATTCACTGTTGCAGTCCTGGTTACCCTCCCTCCTGCCCCCAGTCTTTTCTGCACTTTCTACCTATCCTCTTTTTTGGCCATGTCTTATGGCAATGGTATTTACTTTCTACTGGAGGTGTTCCACACCATATGATTGCTTCCTATTTTGGGGGCTCTTGACATCTGGGGCAAGAAAAAACTGATGTAATGGTATCGGCTGCATGGTTTATACCCCCTGACAATCTGACGTCATGGAAGAGGTGGCAGCATCTGACGCAGAAATCCCAAGACTGGTATTCTGGCCGACTGAGGGCTACCTGCAGGCAGATAACCCAAGTGTGATGACTGCAACAGTGAATACACTCGAAGATCTACATTTATTGTAAGTGTACACAACTGCACTTTTTGGAGAATGTTAACAGAATAAATAACCAAAACGTCAATGCTGACCGACAAAAGTAAGAGTTGCTGCCATTTAGTTAAAAAATGAATAAATCATACAAAGAAATACGTAAAACAGATTGGTTAAGGGCTTTCATCTATTAATCGTTTACACTTCATCAAACATCAGCTTTGTTTGTATATCTTATTAAATGCATTTTTTACTAAATGACAATGGCTCCATTATTGTTGGTTGTCAGATTTAATTCTTTGGTTATAAGCGAAATACTCTATCTGCATCCCCAGGTAGTCTGAAACATGGAAGTTAATGGAAGGAGTGGACTATCGTGTAGTTACTAGACAGATAAGCAAGCTTAAAAAAGGGGAAAAAATATTTCAGTGGATAAAATTATTTTTATCAGTGAATGCATGTCCTGTTCTTGCAACCTTCTTAGGGCTATTTTAAATACAGTAAACTATGTAGCATCAAATGTAAGGGATGTGAATGCATTCCACATTGGCTTACTTAATGGCCTTGTACATTGAGGCCAGGTCACAGGAGAATACTAGGCTGCCATCCCTTGTGAAACATGTCACGACTGACCATATAACCTGTTTATCACCTAGTCTGGCCAAGTACTTTTTGTAACTCATGGCCCACTGTAAATGTACTAATGCAAGGGTAAACAAGCTGTACCTCAGTGGCTATTTTCTGTCATGGAATTTGTTGACAACTCTTGGAAAATATCTGCGCCTAGTGTAAATCTTCTTCATATTCTATATTAGCATTAATATTTTTTTCTTTTTTTATAAGCAGTTGTATCTCTATAATGGAGCTTTTCTCCCCAGGCCTCCAGTGAACATGTCTGACTTTCCCGGTAAACAAATGTAAAATCAAATAATAATTAATGGTAAGTTAATCCACATAAGTTATTTGTACACACAGAAGCATGCCCTTACCCTTCCCTCATCATACTGTATAATCAATATACCTCTACATGTAGTCTGGGACTTGGGTACTTGGGTTGATGGCAATATCCCTGTATTCAGTGTCTAATGGACTTTTTTTGAGGAGAGAGCTCTGTCTTGCTTAAAACACCATTAGAAACCCCATTGTTGAGGACCTCCTGATTCTTCTGACATGTAATATCTCCACCAGTACTAGAACCAGAGACCTAAATCTTCACCATCAGGTAAGGAAAACTTGATGGAAGGACAGGTTTATAACCTGGCACCTCCCAAACTTCTGGAATAAATTTCCCTTACTTCTGGAATAAATTTCCCTTGCATGTTAAACAGTGCCATGACTGTCTTTAAACATAACCTACTGTAGATGGCTGGATGTGTATCCACATTTTTTCTCCAGGATTGAATGGTATGGACCTCCTGTAGAAAGAAAGGAAGTTCAGTCAGAGGGAAGGTACTAGAAGGCATGAATGTAAGCCCCAGTGGGCCTGAATGTCTGTGAATCTGTGACTGGATTACATACCCCAAATGTAATATTCATAGTCCGCATACGGTTTCAGGAACCTTCCAGTCTTTATTATTGATTTCTTTTGTACTATAAATTGGAAACATGCTATTCTTTTAACTTAGACTGAATATTATGTAATTACACACCATACTTGACTTCTGCTGTGTGACATGTAAAGAAATTCCTTTATTTGGACAGAATATCACTAGCATGTGATGTAGAATGGTAACTAGTGTGATACTACTTGCAATGGGCAGGCTGTTCAGTTTTATCCTATATCTTGAATGTGTGCTGTAGGTGAACTCTGAATTGTATGTGTACGTTATTGCGCACGCATGTGCCATGTGATAGACTAGCATGCAGTCTATTGATAATTTCTCTCCCTTGTGCCCACTGAATGCCAATGTAGATGTTTTCCCCAAGACCCCTGATTTGGACAAAGCAGGTATTGGAGAATGAATAAGTAATGATCATTTTCTTCTGTGTTTGTTTAAAAGTGATAGCAGACAATGGCTTTTAATTGTAAAGTTTCTCTCATTTTAAATGAGAGGCCATACAAAAACTACAAAAAAGTAAAAACGTGCTGGAAGTTTTGAGACATGTTACTTGATAGAGAGAAAAATCAAGCTCTGCCCATCATACTTTCAATTTCAGAATGGGCTACGAAAACAAATTTTGAATATCTGCAGAGGAATTAAACTATGACAATTAGAATGGATATAATAATTATAATTGAAAGTGTTCCTAAAGAAAGAAGAAAAATGATTAGTCTCTGAGTTGGGTTTATTATTTGGCAGTGTTAGTATAAACAGTACTGTTTCTGTCGTGTATTTATTGTATTTGTGCTGAATTTGCACAAAAGTACTGTTGTGTTCGAAAGTTTGACAAGACTTTTTCTGATGCAATGTTGTGTTTTATAGTGCCAAGAGTATTTGTGTAGATGTCCCAGAAAAGTGTTTAGCTCCTACTGCATGTTCTTAACCTTTACCTTTTCAAAAATGTGCTGTTTTGGCTACGTGGTGCAGACAGATGTAGCCCTGGCTGCAGTCCAGATGGCCTGGGAGCTAGAGGGAGTGACCAGTTTATAACGCCTGCTTAATTTTCAGAGGAAGGAGAAAGAGTGCCAACATAATAGTGGGTAGGCATAAGAAGAAGATAGGCAGAGGTTGCTCTTTCGTGGCACCATTGGATGCCCACCTCTGTGACATAACTCAGCAAGTTAGGGGCTCCTTAGGGCTCATTCAGAAGCTGTATCATGATTCATGAACTGCAGACTGCCTTAATCTGTTTGCATAATGCACCAGGAATCCCCATTTCTCCTTCTGACTTGGCTAACATACCATGGTCTGGGAACTTACACAAGCAGGAAAGACAAAAGGCAGTAGGAAGGGCATCTTGCAGACTAGCTGCTACAAATGGACCTACAATCTGTACTGAAGAGTGTTGGTGGGAGGAGAAAAATTACACTTTATACAGCAAGAGGGGTTTAACCAAGTTAAAGACTGCTTCACTGCCAAGGAAAGTGGTACAGTAGGTATTCATAAAGGGACTTCTTTTCTGGTATCTGTTCCCTGGACTTCTGTGATTGTGCCATTTGCCATTATACATCCCATTGGCAAAAGATTGAAGTAATGACCAAAATTTACTAAGAAAAGTTGTGCAACAATTTATTACCACACATCACTTCCATAAGAACCTCTTATAGGTACAGACATTTTGTTGAATCTTTGGCTCTGTCGTTATTTCCTTTCCTTTGCATGCATACGCACCATGTTTGGGAAGAGAATGGCTATGTAGCCATTTTAGTAAACAAAAAGAAATGAGTGTAATTTAAGCCAAAGAGAAAATGTAACATAATCCACAAACCAGATATGCTAGAGTATTAGGTCTGAGTAATACAGAAGTAAACAGTATGATAATTATAGAAGAGTGAGATTCAGGTGTGTGTTTGTGTCCGTTTGTGTACAAGCATGCATACATGCATGATTGATGATTGTATGTATATGTATGCATGTATACACACACACACACACATATATATATATATATATATATATATATATATATATATATGTGTGTGTATATATATATATATATATATATATATATATATATATATATACACAAACCAAATATCCAGCACTAGAATGGTTATTTTAACCCAAATGGATAAAATAAAATGAGACGCCCCAAATTATGCCAAATCTTCTTTATTATTAGTGACTTAAAACAGTATTATTAATATCATTTGGAGTGCAGTATATGTTTTTCCGCTAGCAAAGACAGACCTTTTTTTAACGGCAACATTTTTATTGCTTAGCTGAGCTTTAACAGCGCCCTGTACTTGTTATAACATTTTTATGTTTGTTCAGTGGCCTTTTCATGTGATAAAGTCACTTACTAAGAAGTTAATAGTTTAGTGACATGGTTATTTGGCCTTGTTGTAGTAACAGTTTCAGGGAACTGAAAACTTTGAAGCATCCTCCTGATAGCCCTTCTCATATATTCTTCATTCATCTGCAGAAATCATAGTTATTTGCCTGGGGGTGTGGGGGTAATTTGTGACTGCTGTGGTCAGCTGCATGATCCACCATCTGTGGTGGGCATTGTAATGTGATATCTTCCATCTGGGATGGGGCATCCATAAGTCACGCAGCTGGCCATTTACAGTAATTTATGTTTATACATTTGTTACCTGGGTAGGTCGACAAAGACCATATTCAGTTGTGACCCAGACATTACATATATACAAAAAGGTATTTGTTAATGAGCAATAAAGTGCATTCAGCACTTATTTACATTTTATGTAGAGATACTTTTCACTTTCTTGGACTAATTTTAATGTGGTGGGGCTAGGTTAGACTTCGTTTAGATGTTTATAGTTTTGGAGCAGTGTTGGTCATAATTTGCACTTGTTCAGTTCTTGCTGCGAATGCATGACCTTGTTCACAGCAGTTTTCAAGAGCATTATGATTTAAAGTTCAAATTGACTTTGCCAGTAATATTTCACATATGTTCCCACTGTGTGCTATATATCTACCTCTACTCAGGGATTTAACAAAAAAAAAAAGTATTCTTGCCTAATTGCTACTGAGATTGCAAACTCTCTGACATCTGCATGAATGCTGGCCTCTCTATACAGCTGTCACCATGGCAGATCATGGGACTCCCCACTGCTAGTGATTGAATGGGCCCGAGTCTGATGGGGAAGATTGATGGTTAGCAGGCAGAAGTGGGAGAAGCACTTGCATGTATTTTGTTAATTCATTTTCTCCAGGTATTCATTAAATTGTCTACCAAATTGTTGCTGTATTTGACCCCCTTTCTGTCTCTCACCAGATGTTCTTCGTGTTTCACTGTTGCAGTCATAACTGTAGGGTACTCCTACCGGCAGGCAGCCCGAGGTCAGCCAGAATATCAAAGTCTGGGTCCGGCGTCGGCTGTGTCAGCAAGTACCCTGACGTCAGAACGCATGGGTATAAAGCTGACAGCCGACGCCATCTTCTCCAGTCTTTCTGCAGTGCGGTGCAAAGCAGTTCGCTAGTTGTTGGTTGGCGTTTTCAAGACAACGTGGTGTAATTGTCGTCGGTCCGAAGTTTTTTACTTCTCTTCTCAAAGCTAAGTACCCCGTTGGGGAAACCTTTTTCTTGCTCCTCCGATGTCAGAAAAAGTTAATAATTGTGTATCGTGTGGAAAACAAATACCTCATAAAGATTTCCACTCTTACTGTCTACCTTGCTTAGGCCCTGACCACGACGTTTCTTGCTGTCAGTTCTGTGCCAGGTTTAATTCTCGCACTATCAAGCGTAGGTACGATTGGGCCTTGAATTACTTCGGTAGACGATTTAATTATAGGATGTCGTCGGATACTTTACCGACTACCGGAATACAGAAGGAACGCAAAGACAAGGACAGGCCTCCGAGGTCCAAACAGGATACTTTGCAGCCGGAGCCAGCTTCGGGTTTGGCGGTAGTCAGTGAGGCACTTTTGCAGCCCCTGCGTCTGCCACTTCAGAAACGATGGCCGACACGGACTCCCATGGGGAGCCATCTAGGCCTAGTAATTTGTCTGCTGCAGGACCTTCGGACGTCGCTCCTTCAGATGGGTCCGGAATCGCTGTGCAGGTACCGGCTTCTGAGGGGGTCTTCAGGCCTTCACATAGCCTTTGTCTTTGTGGAAATGGTGATAAGTCAAAGACTCCTGTTAAACCCAGACTTTCTGCTCAAGCTTCTTCGGATTCAGCTCCTAAGACTCAGAAGCAATTACTACGGATGGCTGAGGATTTATTAACTATGATTAAGGGCTCTCATCCTCCTCCTGAGAAAAGGCCTAGACAGGATATCCCTTATGATTCCTCTGATCAGGCTTCAGTATCTTCAGTTTCTTCCTCTGATCAGGATTATTCTTTTCCTCCTTATGAGGATTCGGATGCAGAGGATTCTGTTCCCTCTGCCTCTCCCCCTGAAGATTTCTCTTTTGGGGAAACCTTGCATGAGATGAGGGAGCATTTTCATTGGGAAGGTCAGGATTATTCTGCTTCCAAAAAGAGACTTAGGGAATTTCTTCTTCTCCCTCAACACAGGCCTTTAGCTATTCCTCCTGTACTTGACATTGTGGATGATGCCTTCTCTGAAGCTAACTTGAATCCCGATTCCATGCCGCCTGCTCCTTCTAAGCCTGATAGATTTTACAGGGTCCCTGATTCCCATCAGTTCTTATTTAAGAACCCTTCTGCTGATCCTGAAACTATTTTGCAGGGTTCCAAGGCTGCTAAGGCCGCCTCCTCTAAGAATCCTATCCCCTCTGAAAAGGATTCTCGTGCTCTGGACAGGTGGGGCAAAAAGGTTTATACTTCAGCTACCCTCTCTATTAGAGCTTTAAATTGCCAGTTTCACATGTTTAAGTATCAACAGTTTCTTTTATCTGTTTTAAAACAAAGGCTTTCTACCTTTCTTGCATGTGCTGAGGACAAGGAATTACAGGATGTGTTGCATGCAACTGAACAAGTTAGCAAACACAGTTTACATTGTGGTTTTGATGCCTTAGAGGCTTCCTGCAGGGCTGCTGCCTCTGGTACTGTTATCAGGAGACATGCTTGGCTTCGTGAGCAGAATTTACCCGAACAAGTTAAGGCTAAATTGCTAGATGCCCCTGTTCAGCATGATGTTTTATTTGGATCTAAGGCTGAGGAGGTTATTAAAAAGATGGAAGAAAAAGCCAAGTCTATGCAGACTGTAAAAGATTTTTTGCAAGTACAGCCTCCTAGATTTTCTAGAAATTGGCCCTCCAAAAATTGGTCTTTTCCCACTTCTGACAGGCCTTAAAGGGGAAGATATAGACGCTCCAGAGGTCTGGCGCAGGCTCAGGCCTCTTACAGATCTAGACAGTGGACTGCTTCTTCACCTAGAAGGGGAGAAGACAGACCTCAAACCCAAAGAAAGCAGACCCAATGACTCCCGCTGTTGGGCTACAGGTCCTCCTTTCCTGGATGCCCCTCTCGGAGGAAAACTTTCTCTTTTTTACCAAAATTGGACTCTCATTACCCAGGACATATGGGTGTTAGACGTGATTTTGAAAGGCTACAGATTCCACTTTCACACTTGCCAAGGCCTTCCGGCTGGCCAGATCTGCCAAAACATCAATGGACAGAGGCCTTAAATCAAGTGGACGCTTTATTAGCCTTAAGAGCCATAGAACCTGTTCCACCTCTAGAGGTGGGGAAAGGTTTTTATTCAAGACTTTTTCTGGTCCCAAGAAAACAAAACTCCTGGAGACCAATTCTGGACCTCTCAATATTAAACACCTTTTTGGAAATTCCAAAATTCAAGATGCTTACTCTTCAACAACTTCTCCCAATGCTCTCACAAAATGCTTGGATGGTAACATTGGACTTAAAAGAGGCTTACTTACACGTCCCCATAAGGCAACAATGCAGAAAGTACCTCAGATTCAAGGCAGGCTCGAGACACTTCCAATTCTCTGTACTGCCATTTGGCTTATCTACTACGCCCAGAGTTTTTACCAAATGCCTGGCTCCAGTAGTAGCTTACTGCAGACTTCAGGGGATTCAGATTTACCCCTATCTGGACGACTGTGTAATTCAGGCAGACAGCAAAGACCTTTTACTTCAACACCTGCATTTTGTTCAACGTCTTCTCCTACTACTGGGATTCTCAGTGAACACAAAAAAGTCACATTTGATTCCTTCTCAACGAATGATCTTCTTGGGAGCTCTTCTAGACACAAGTTTACAGATGGCCTTCCTTACTCCAGAAAAACAGTTACAGCTGGCTTCAATCTTCAAGACCTTGGCAACCTTGACTCAGCTCACTGCAAGGAAATTCCTGCAGGCTTTGGGCTACATTGCCTCTTGCATCCTGTTGATTCCAAATGCGAGGCTTCACATGAGGAAACGTCAATGGTATCTAAAGAGTGTATGGTCTCAGCACTGCCACAGTCTGGATACAATGATTCCACTGATTCCCTGCCTCCAGAAGGAATTCCTTTGGTGGTCCAGGATGTGTGTTTTGAACGAAGGGAAGCCCTTTCGTCTTTCTCAACCTACTCAGATCATAACCACGGACGCCTCGGATTATGCTTGGGGAGCTCATTTTCTAGACAAATGCCAACAGGGCTCTTGGGAAAACAAACACCTTCTATGGCACATCAACTTGAAAGAAATGTTGGCAGTCCAAAATGCTCTTCTAGCCTTCCGGGACCTCTGCTAATTCGAACAGACAATACCACAGTCATGTGGTACATAAACAAGCAAGGGGGCTCTCACTCTTACCCCCTTTGCAAACTTGCCATGACCTTATGGGACACAGCCCTGAATTTGAATCTAGATCTTCAGGCACAGTTCATTCCAGGAAATCAGAATCTCTTAGCAGACAGCTTAAGCAGAAACATTTTGGATCCTCACGAATGGATGTTGGACCCCAACTTATTCAGCAAGATAACTTCAGTTTGGGGCTGTCCTCAGATCTGTTTGCGTCCCATCTCAACCATCAGTTGCCTCTCTTTTGCACCAGGTCCTTCCACAAAACAGCTTGGAAAGTGGATGCCCTGTCCTTCAGCTGGAGGAATCTTTTGGGATATGCCTTCCCTCCTCTTCCTCTTCTGCCTCGGGTATTGCTAAAGATAAAGCTGGACAAACCCAGACTGATTATTTTGATAGCTCCAAATTGGCCTCGTCAGTTTTGGTATCCAACTCTGTTGCACCTTTGCTTGGAACCCCCTTGGAGTCTTCCTCTGACCCATTCTCTACTGTCCCAGCATCAGGGTCAGGTATTTCACTCTCAAATCAAGACTCTCTGCCTGGCAGGTTGGCTCATCAAAGGCAATTGATTCCTTCTTCTCTTCCGAAACAAGTTGTGGATATTCTTTTGGAAGCTAGGCGTCCTAGTACAAAGAAATCTTATGCTTCTAAATGGAAAAGATTTTGTATTTGGATGCAGGATCGTGGTTCGGATCCTTTTTTACTTGATATTCCCTCTATTTTACTTTATCTCTCAGACCTTTTGATTAAAGGTCTTTCCTTTTCTTCCATTAAAATTCATGCTTCTGCTATTTCGTCTCATTTCAGTTGTGATCCTCCCATTTTATCTCATCCTATCCCTCCTTGGGATCTCAACTATGTCTTGGAAAAGCTTACTTTGCCTCCTTTTGAGCCAACTGCCTCTGCGGATATTAAGTTCTTATCCTGGAAGACAGCTATCTTGTTGGCCTTGACTTCTGCCAGAAGGGTGTCTGAGTTGCAAGCCCTCATGGCCATGGAGCCATACCTCATCTTCCATCAGGACAGAGTTTCCTTGAGGACCAATCCTACTTTTATGCCTAAGGTAGTTTCTAGAGTGGCTCTAAATCAGACTATTCACCTTCCTACCTTTTTCCCAAAACCCCAAAATAAGGGGGAGAGGATTTTGCATTCATTGGACGTACACAGGCAACTATGTTTTTACTTGGACAAAACTAAAGATTTCAGAAAATCAGATCAATTGCTTATCTCATTTGCTTCCAGTTCTCTAGGTAAAGCTATTTCTAAGCAAACTATTTCCAAATGGATTGCTCATGGAATAAGATATTGTTACTCTCTTTATGGAAAACAGATTCCAGGTACTGTCAGGACTCATTCTACTAGAGCAGCTGCTACTTCAGCAGCCTTTCTCAGGGGAGTTCCTACTAAGGACATTCTGGAGGCTGCCACTTGGAGCTCTGTGCACACCTTTTCCAAGCACTATAACCTCCCTTTGTACTCTAAGTCTAGGGCAGGCTTTGCCTCTGCTGTTTTGCAGGGTCTTCTAGCTGCTCCTTCTTCTTCATAACCTCCTCCCGTGTTCTCAGCTGTGGGATTCTACCCTACAGTTATGACTGCAACAGTGAAACACGAAGAACATAGTACAGTTGTGTATACCTACCATAAATGTAGATGTTCGAGTGTCTTCAGTGTTGCAGTCGGTGTTTCCCTCCCTCCAGACCCCTCTTGTTTCTTTTCCACTTCCTTTCTGGTGTATTTGTGTTTCCCTTGGGATACCTTTTGGTTTTATGGGGGCTTCTGACATCAGGGGCAAGAAAGGCTGGAGAAGATGGCGTCGGCTGTTAGCTTTATACCCATGCGTTCTGACGTCGGGGTACTTGCTGACGCTGGACCCAGACTTTGATATTCTGGCCGACCTCGGGCTGCCTGCCGGCAGGAGTACCCTACAGTTATGACTGCAACAGTGAAGGCACTCGAACATCTACATTTATGGTAGGTATACACAACTGTACTTTGTTCTGCCTTTATGTCTGAAAGTAATTGGGTATGGTAAAGTCTTGTTTTTGGCCAGTCTTTTGATACAGTAAATTATAAGTAAAGCTAATGTAGTCTTTACAGAGGTAGGGACTACTGCCCTAACCTCACATTTTTCTTGCAGCTTTGAATGTTACTAAAACCTTATAATATTCTTTTAAGTGTCTTGACTTTTTAAACATTAACGGTGACAATTGAAAATTGTAGAGAAAGATCGGAGTGCCATACATGTTGAGGCTACAATGTACTTTTCTTTTATCTCCCGCAATTATAGCCAACTTACTGATTGCATAACACTACATTGCTGCTCTGAAATTGGCTGCTTTAAATGTTGACATTCCATATTCTAGTTGTATTGCTGCATGGGGTCTGACAAAATTACTAAACCGGAATTTGTTGCAATAAAGGAAGTGGAAGTGCCATTTGGGGTAGAAAATTTAGCTTTGTGGCCACTGTTAGTAGGCTGCTCACTTGCAGGGAAATCTTTGAGGCATAAGGGGAGACTCGTAACTGCAGACTGTCATAGTAGGTAATATTTCACTGGATTCATTTTTCCAGTGTCTGGGAACTTTTTGCTCTTGAACAACTGTGAAACTGCTGATAAGCCCTAACTCTGTACTGTAATCCTCAGGTGGCTGCATCCCTTAATGAATGGATAATACTGTTCAGATGAGCAACTTTATTGAACTACTATAGTAACAGGTAAGCACTTTTGTCTACTAAACTATTTGAGAACTGTTGACGTCTTTAAATCAGTGTTAACATTGATTTGAAGAAGTGTACAGCTCTCAAATAGTATAGTACATGAAAGTGCTGAGTGTTTTAATAACACTTCTTTTTAGTTTTTTTGAACCGTATTTTTTATTTTTATTCATTCTTTGCTCTGAAAGAGCACATGCTGAAATATTATCGACTCTGAAATGCATGTCTGAAAATTAAGAACTGTGGGGGCTGTATTTTCTTGTTGCAGATTTGTATTTACTGGCATTTATATTTTCCTGGCACATATAGAAAAACTGAAATGGTAACTGAATATGTAAATATGAAGTACTGTGTTTATTGGAGCTGCCATTCAGTAGTGCTGTCTCTGCATAAGTGTTCGGTTTTCATAACATTTTGTTGTAATGTATTTCCCCCCAATTTCTTACTTTAACAGACTCAAAACATGGAGGCAAGAATGGGAAGAAAGGTGAAGGGCTGTCTGGAAGTTCGTTCTTCACCTGGTTCATGGTGATTGCACTGCTGGGAGTCTGGACATCTGTGGCAGTTGTATGGTTTGATCTCGTGGATTACGAGGACATTTTAGGTGAGTTTCTCATTGTATTGTAAACTTACTGTGGCAGAATATGTAAATATTTATATTTCTGTCCTGTCTACAGTGGATTAAGACATAAAATTAAGTAGTGACAACAAGCTACCAAGATTGCTCAAAACCAAATCTAAAATGGCGGAGTATGAAGACTAGCTTAATTCACACAGATTTTCAGCTTGGGTGGTACCTCTTGGCATATTTTGCCAGTCATAACTCATATTCTTAAGCATGCAGTGACATCATGCAGTCATCATCCAGTGACACCTCAGACTGTTACATTTCAGAATGTTGACTAACTGTGAGCATGTTTCCCATGATTTCAAGTTGTAACAAACAAATGCTGCATGTATTACAGAATTTGTATTACAAGCAAGTTCAAAATATAATGACAGACTGTTTCAAGTTTAACTTTCCTAGTTAAGCAACGTTCCATAATACCATTTCATTTGTTAATTTACAAAACAGAGATATGCATTCTTATCTAAACCTACAGTACACGGCTGCACAATCATGTCTTACAGAACAGAAACATGTTTTCTGACCTAGAGTGCTTAGAAGCAAAGTAATTCTATTTTTTATCCACTTAATGTAATATGTTTGAATTTCAAGTAAAGTATTAATTGTTTGAATAGCATAAATCAAGACATTTCCAAAATACCCACCTTTCATTTATTTATTTTATTTATTTTACATTTGTTAACCGGGCTAGTCTGACTGGATATATTTCCATTTTCAGCAGAGGCCCGGGGAGAAAAGCTCCACATATGGACATAAGAGATTTATAATGAGTACAAATAACAAGTTACAAATAACAAGTTACAGACTTGTAACACTTCAACCAATGCATCTTGATTACAAAAAGAAGGCAACTGGAAAAACTAAAATACATTCTATTAAACATCAATACAACTTCTAGAACCTGATAAATAATAAGAGAGACCAGGGAAAAGAACTAAAACATTGAAACCTAAAACATCACCATCATAGTCCATTCTCCATATCATCAGTATCATACCTATATCATTATCCATCAGTATAATCATTATCACTACCCCCTTTATTGTATTTTCTGTAAGAGGTTGGGATGTCATGTAAACTGTTGCATCTTTTTCAATTCAGTTGCACTATCCTGCCTTCTTCAGTGGTCATGCCTGACTATCCTAGGTCTTCTCTCACTCATATCTATTAATCTCTTTGCTGGATGCTATTGTTTCCTTCCCATCTTTCCCAAAATGTCTTCATTAAACAGTTGTCTGCTTTTCTGTTTTTGTCTTTCAGCTTTTCCCAGTTAGGGGTCGCCATAGCGGAACTCCGGTCCGCTAATGATTGGCAGTGGATGCCGAGTTGCCAGCCCGACGCCCATTCACGCACGCACCTACCTGCATGTCTTTAAACGTCACTCGACCATGGGGGACACACGTAGACTACACACAGAAGGCGCTCCAGCTGAGAATTGAACGGAAGAACCTCTTGCTGTGTAGCTACAATGCTAACTGCTGCAATGTGCCCAAACCACCGTTGTCTGTTCTCTTTGATCTTCTCTGCAATTGGAGTTACTTTGTTTTATGATCTGATGTCCTCATTTCTTCATCTGTCAGTGTTCATCCTACCCAACTGTTTTAGGCATGTCTACTGCATCACCTCTAGCCTTCTCAACTGCTGCGCCGTCACAGTCTGGGTTTCTGTACCACACAGTAGTACTATTCACATCAGTGCTCTGTACACCTTAGTTTTCCACTTTTTTGGCATTTTTCTCTCTCACACTACCACTGACAGTCTGTGCCAGTTGGCTGCAGCCACTCTGATTCATCTTCTTATTTAGACTTCCCTTCTCCGCAACCTCCCCTCCCAAAATCTTGAAGCCGCTAATTTGTTATATTATTTCACATTTTGACTCAATTTTCAGCTTCTTCTGATATCCCTATCGATTTCATCCCGTGTACTTTCCATTTTGCTTCCCATTCTCCCATCACTTGCTGAAGTTCTGTTCAAGGCCTTCTTGTAATGCCACATAATCAGTTTTTAGCAGGTTTGTTAGCCTGTCTACTTCATCTTGTTTGCTAATGTAACACATCACTAGTATAAACAATAGGCTTAGAGAAGATCCCTGGTGCACACCCACTCCCCGTGAGAGCCCCTTTGTGAGTCCAGACATTATATTTATGTCATTAGGTCCTTGTACATGGCTTCCAGTAATTCTTCCAGTTTGTTGTAATTTCAGCGTTCACAGGTCTGCCTACATTAGATTTCTTGTGACTTTGTCTTGCTCTTTTCAAGTCTAGGAATTCCCAGTTAGTCCATTTCCTTACATATAGTTTCTTCTCATCTTTGTCTCACAGTAAACATCAGGTTATTTGTGCTGCATCCTAATCTGAACTGCTCATCTCCCATCTTTCTACTATTCGTTTCAGTCAGCCTTCTGTTTCAGCACTTCCATGCAGCTGGAGTTTACCTGCATACTGTCCATTGTAGTCAGTGTCCCCATTATTCTAGTACACTTGACATTACAGTGCTTTTCCAGTCATCTGGCATATGCATTTCTGTCTGTACTGCTAAGAGTTCCCTCGGAGTCGGTTTCTCTCCTATCTCGCCCAAAATAACCACTTTGGGGACATGTAAATTCTGTCTGCTAAGGAAAGGAATTCTGCTACTGTACTATTAATGACTCTCCAAATTATTTTCCCTGGTAGCTTAGGGATTAGAATTTTCATTGTTCTATTAACAGAATCCAAACACACACTCTGAGCCCTGCCATCAGGCAGGTTTTCAAATGATGCATCTCTACTATCTCAAAAAGCACCTTCCTTACATAGTGAAGTTTGAGGTCCTTGTTTTAATTTTAGTTCTTGAACAAATTTGTTTACTTTATGGATAAGTATGTACAGTAGCCCGGTTTGTGCTATAGCGAGTATCAAACATTGTTTCATCTGGCAACCCTTTCTGTATTGATGGACTGGAGTTCTCACACCAGTTGCCTAGCTGCAGTGGGATCTGTAGAGATAGAATATTCATGTCAGTGAAGCAAAAACTATCTTGCTTATCTGGTCTCTGCTGAATTTTTTTTTTTAACATGTAAAATCACACCAGTGGTGATTGAGGAAAACAGTCCATTTGTTCTGTTATAATACATTACTCCAGTTGAAGACAGCAAGATCCACCTGTGGTAATTGTTTTAGATATAGAGCATATTGCTGTATTCGTTTGGTCCTTCGGATGAGATTTTAAACAAGAGGTCCCCCATCTACTTGAGCTGGTGGTAGCTCAGGTGAATGTAAAGGATCACACAGTACCTGAAAAGAGTAGTTTTTTTATCATTATATACATTACATATTAATACATATTTACATTATTTACATCTATTTACAAATTTCCATACATTTATACATTTCAATTTAAGCATCTTTCCACTCTTTTATTCACAACCAAAACATTATTTTTTCCAAAATCTTTGTCAAAGTCCATTTTCCATTGTATTTAATTTCATTTAGTCTCTCGTTTCATATAGTCCATGAAGGATAAAATATTACTCTGTCCATTTTCTTTTCTTCTTCCTGTTTACGTGTACCATAGTAACCAAATTCTATTATGTCCATATTTATTTATTCAAATTTTAACAAACTTTTCACCCTATTATATTTACATATTTCTTTCTGCAAATTATTAACACTTTCACATTTCAAAAACACATGCTCAGTAGTCTCAAACTATTCACATTTATTACATATTCTACAGTATCTTGCTTCTTTTGTGTATGATATATTTGGCTTAACCTGCAGTTTTATAATAGACAATTTCCATTAAAATCATTACATTCTTTAATCTTTTATAGCTTATTATATCTCATAATTATGGCTTTTTTCTTATCTATTTCTAAATCTTTCCATTGATCAGTACAATAAAATGCTTTCATAATACTTAAGTACCATTCCTTTCTGATTTTTCTGACATATATTCTTTTTTTATTTTCCATAACACAATTGTGTTTTGGTACTCTTTCATTTCTTCATTCACAGTGCTTTTACTTGATTTTTTAACTTTCATTCCTTCCCACAATTCTTTTTATTTATAATATAGTATCATTTCTATCACATTTTTATTTTCCTTCATAATTCCTTTTAATACCACATATAAAATTAAAGATGCTGCATTTACTATTGGGTTTATTAAACCCAAACCTCCTTGCTCTTCTTTCATATACAGAATCCCTCTTTTGACTGGATTTCGAGTCTAGAACCCCATAAAAAGTGAATATAATCATCATTAATTCCTTTTCATACTTGATAGGAATCATGAAATGTTAGCAACGTAAGCATTTTTTCCTATTACCATGGTGTTCAACAGGTGTGCTTTTTTTCTGTGCGATTTCCAAAAATTAGTCATATCCTTTACTTCTTTGAGTATATTATCCCATTGTTGTCTGTATTCATTCCTTCCAAATGTTATCCATAATATATTTATGTATTTTTCATTGAACTCAACACCTCCTGTCATAACTTCAAAACCAAATACTTTACTTTTCTCCTTATTTACACTTAATCCAATTTTCTTTAAATCTATACTTAATTTTTCATTCACTTTTTCCATCCATACTTTAGTTTTAACAATTAATACAATATCATCTGTATAATTATACATTATTGGCAGTTGTACTTCCTTCGTCATTTTGTATACACTATTACTTGACATTTTATTAATTTTCTTTACTATTACATTCATAACTAATAAGAAAATTACACTACTAGCTGGGCAGCCCTGCTTTATTGCACACTGTGTTTTATTTCTTCCCCAATCCAGCCATTTACATTTGGTTTCAAATAGTTCCTTTCATAAACAGATTTTATTATGTGTAATATTTTTTTGCTTACATTATATGCCTGCAAAATTCCCCATAATGATTTACATTGAATATTATCATAAGCTTTACTTATATCCCCTATCATAAACTTCACTTCTACATTTTTATTTATGATATCCTCAATTATTTCTCTTATTATCCATAATAACACTTGACTTCCTGGTCATAAATTCTATCCATTTTTTCTGTAACTTTTTTGTTATTATTCTCATAAAAATGTATAATCTGTATTATTCAATGTTATAGGTCTCCATTTTTTTATCTCCTCTTTATTTCCTTTTTAAATATACATAATAACTCCTGTACATATCTCCTTCTCTTTAATTCCAGTTTCTAACCATTCATTCAGAACTTCTATAAAAATTATTTTTCCACTCTTTCATTTATTTATTTATTTTATTTTATTTTACATTTGTTGACCGGGCTAGTCCAACTGGATATATGTCCGTTTTCAGTAGAGGCCCGGGGAGAAAAGCTCCATCAGTTGTACACTTTTACAAAAAGGCATAAATGGTTACATAAGAAAGATAGGAAATAAAAACAATAATATAATCAGATAAAAAAATACATTGGCATAAAAGTTCACATGACATCATAGCAGGTTAACCAGATAATATAAAAAATAAAGTTGTTTTTTTTTTTTTTTTTTTAACAAGGGTAATGGAAGAGAGAAGAGTTGGCATTAGTCAGGATTAGTGCAGGAGCAAAGCCAGTGTTTATTGAGATAAATCTTTAGTTGAAATTTGAAAAGTTGGAAAGAGGTTAAAGAAGTGATATCAGAGGGTAGTTTATTCCATGATTTTCCAACAGAGTTGGAGAATAAACTGACTCCTGCATTATTGTTAGGTTTGGTAATATTAATCAGAAGTTTATTTGAGGAACGTAGTTGTTGCAGGTTGTTGTATGGAGAAATAAGGCTAGTAAGTGTTGGTGTGTTGGTTGGCTGATATAGAATCTTATAAGCAATTAAGATCTGTTGAAGTACAAGTTGGTTAGGAAGTTCAGTCCAGCCTAGTTCTTTTAGGTTCAAGCAGTGATGAGTTCTAAAAGGAGATCCAATAGCGAATCGAGCTATGTTATGATAGGATGTTTCTAGTTTCTTCATGTTGTTTTTGGAAAGATTAGTGTAAATGGGGGAAGCATAGAGAAGAGTGGAGATTAGGTGAGATCTAGCAATGGTGGACCTTGCTGTGGGTGTTAGGAAAGGTTTGATTCTGTAAAGGGATCCTATTTTTTATTAACTAATTTTATGGTGTTGTTGATGTGAGAGTCAAAGTTGAGGTTATTATCAATAGTTATCCCTAATAGTTTTGTGGTCAAGTCAGGAGAGATGAGTGTTCCGTCAGTGGATGTAAGAGTAAAGTAAGGTGGAGTAGATTTACGAGTAGGTGAAAAAAGTAATAGTTTTGTTTTCTTGGGGTTGAGGAGTAGACAGCGGTAAGAGAACCATTGTTCTACAGCACTAAAAGCTTTTTGAGTAAGTGACTGGAGTTCTGTATGAGAGTTAGCAGAGCAGATTATAGTTGAGTCGTCCGCATATTGTATACAGGTAGTATATGGGATAGCAGATTGAAGGTCATTAATAAAGATAGAAAATAGCAAAGGGCCTAGGATAGAGCCTTGAGGTACACCTAAGGAGATAGGTAGAAGATTAGAAAGTGAGTTTTTCCAAAGTACTGCCTGCTGACGATTTTCTAGGTAAGATGCAAACCAGGACAAGGCAAGATGATCAAGAGCCAGTGATTGTAGGATATGTAGTAAAAGTTTATGATTCACCATATCAAAAGCTTTGGATAGGTCGATGAAGACAGAGGGAGATAGATAGTTATTGTTACGGTTAGTGTTAATGGAGTTAGTGAAGGAGAGTAAAGCAGTAGTGGTACTGTGTGAGGGTCTGAAACCATGCTGACAGTTAGAAAGTAAGTTGTTGTTGAGAAGGTGATTTAATACTTGTTTGTGAATACATTTTTCCATGATTTTTGCGATTGGTGAGAGGAGAGCTATTGGACGAAAGTTAGAGAAATCATTAGAGTTTCCTCCTTTATGTAGTGGGATGATATGAGATATTTTCCAGATAGAGGGAAGATTCCTTCCTTTATAGATCTATTGATCAGGATGGAAATAGGGTAGGCTAAGGCTTTGGCACCTATCTGTAAGAATTCTGCAGGCAGTTTGTCTGCAGAGGGAGTGGTGGGTTTTAACTTTAGGAGCAATGATGTGATAAAGGAGGTAGAGACTGGTTGTAATTGGAGTGTAGGAGGTGGATTTAATGTGGATGGAGGAAGATTTGAGGTATCAGGAGATAGATGACTAGCTAGTGTTTGGATAGTGTTTGTGAAGAATGAGTTGAAGTCATTTGCTGTTTGTTTAGGGTTTTCTGGGTTAGAGTCCTGGGGATTAGGTGTAATGGAGTGACCTGGAGACAGAAGATTATTAATACTGGCCCAGAATTTTTTAGGTTCCTTATTAGTGATGTTCTGCAGCTAAAGGTAATAGTTTTTTTTGTCGGTCAGGATAGCTCTTTTAGTGCTGTTTCTAAGCTTTCTAAATTTTTGACGATCAGTTTGATTTTTAGTGGTGCGCCATTTTGACCATGATTTATTTCTAATAATGATTTTATGCCTAGTATTATTAGTTAGCCAGGGTGCTACTTTTGATTTGGTTCTGATGGTACGAGTTGGGGCATGTTGGTCTAGAATTGATAAGAATGTAGAGTTAAAGTAATCTACTGCTTCATTAAGGGGAAGATATTTCAATGAGGACCAATTACAATATTTTAGATCAGCTAGAAAATGTTCCGAGTTAAAAGTCTTTTTTGTTCTTAGTGTTCTAAGTGTGGCAGGTAAGGTTAGGTTGATTTTGTGTCTAATGACATAAGTTAAAGAATGGTCACTTAGATCATCTGGAAGGGTACCGGACTGGTAGGTTTGTTGGGGAGTATTAATCAGAATCCAGTCTAGAATAGATTCATGGTTGTTGGATTTATCAGTTCTGGTTGGACAGTTAATGAGTTGAGAGAAGCCATATAGGTTTATGTGGGATGTAGGGTTTATACTATTAAATGAATTCCAATCAATGTTAAAGTCACCTAGAACTACTGTTTCTTGGGGGAGGTTGTTTGACAGCAAGCTCAGGATGCATTCTAGAGTGTTAGTGTTATTTCCTGGGGGGAGATATACACAAATTATGTTAATAGATTTATTAGGGTTGATTTGAAGTTTTGAGCTGATTACTTCTGCATTATTGTCCTGAGTAAGGTTAAGATTTAAAATACTAATTTGTAGTTGTGCTTTGTACAGAATTGCTACGCCACCTCCCTTTTTGGTTTTACGGTCCAGTCTAAAGATATTATACCCGGGAGGGGTAATTTCATTATCCTTAATGGTAGGTTTTAGCCAAGTTTCTGATAAACATAAGATATCAAAATGGTGAACATCTTAAAGGGCATGGAGTTGAGAGATCTTGTTACAAATGCTACGTATATTAAGATGAGCTATGGTGAGAGAGTTGGTATAAGTGTTTGATGATATAGGAGAATCTTTGTCTTGTTTAATATAACTATTAGTGTTTGTGCTATTTGGGCCAGGGTTAGGGTGAATGTCCCCATCTAATAGTGATTGAAACAATAAGAAATATTGGAGCTGGGACTGTTTATGTAGGATGTCATTATATTTTTTATTTCTTTGTTTACTTAGCTTAGGGTAAGCAAGTTTGTGGTGTTTGGTAGATATGTAGTTAGGTATGGTAGGAAGATTTAATGTGGTTAGTGTAGAAGGTAAGTTAGGTGTAGAGGTGTGCTTAGAGGGAAGCACAAGAGTAGAGGGGAGTGGGTGTTCATAGGAGGTTAGGAGATGAGTAATCACAAGAGGAGGTAAGAGTGTTAAACAGATAGGGATCAAAATTCAGTAGGGTAGAGCAGGATGGGCTGGATCACAAGCCCATCATACATATATTCAGTTCTGTCCAGTCCTGTTGCAGAATTCATGTTAATATATTTTAGAATTTCATTCAGTTCATGTCCACATAGTGTAGGTTAGGGAAACCAATAGAGATAAAGGAAAATAGAAGGAAGAAGAAAGGAAAGTAGTGTAAAAGACTTTGAGGTAGTGTGGAGGAGGGTTCTGAGAAAGTTGGGTGTGGTATGAGATAAGAGGGAGGGGTTGGCAAAAGAGGGGATTATACCTGATTGGGTAGGGGTGTGTCAATATGAGGTATAAAAGTAGGACCACTGGGGGCGGGTGGGAATTGGGGGCAGGGTAGGGGAGCGGAGTGAGCCCGTAGGGCGAACGGAGCGAAGAGCCCAGAGAAGGAGAAAGAGTGGTGAAAAAACAATCAGAAAAGAGAGAGAGCAGAAGGTAAGTTTACTGAGATGTGTAGTAGGTGGAAAGAAAGTCTGAGAAGTACAGTTATGGGTATGGATATGGAGGGATTACAGTTGGATAGGATAGTAGGTTATGTGAAGGATTGAGATGGGTGTTAGCTAAGTGGAAGACAAAATGTGGATAGGCAGTCAAATGAGAGATAGTAAGGGAGAGGGTTGCAGAAGAGGTGCAATGGAGCAAGGTAGGTGAGACGAGGAGGAGAGTGGCGGGAGTAAAAGAGACAGTAGGAAGATTGTGGAGTGCCAGTTGGTGGGCAGTTAGGGAAAAAGCAACACAGTCGTAGTATCAGTAAGAGGGAGGCAGCTGAAAGGCAGTTATCTAGAATGAAACACAGTCTTAGTATCAGTAATAAGGAGGAAGCTGACAGTGAGATAGTGAAGTATAGAAATAGATAGGGAGGGGAGGGTTGTTCACAGGACACCAAAGGGGTGGGTAGGGGAATATTGGCTGCAGGCTAACCTGGCAGGGAGGCACACTGCGACCTACCAATAGGTTTCTACTACCTGAAGTATTACAAGGTTAGGAGTAACACATACTTCCAGGACAAGTTCCTTGCTGGGAAACGAAGGTAGTTTTAAAACTTGAAAGAAAGTCCTTAGTTGAGGCTTCTGTATTGTGGCCTTCGAGTAGGGATCAAAATTCAGTAGGGTAGAGCAGGATGGGCTGGATCACAAGTTCCAGGACAAGTTCCTTGCTGGGAAACGAAGGTAGTTTTAAAACTTGAAAGAAAGTCCTTAGTTGAGGCTTTTGTATTGTGGCCTTCGAGTAGGGATCAAAATTCAGTAGGGTAGAGCAGGATGGGCTGGATCACAAGTTCCAGGACAAGTTCCTTGCTGGGAAACGAAGGTAGTTTTAAAACTTGAAAGAAAGTCCTTAGTTGAGGCTTCTGTAGGCCTTCGAGTAGGGATCAAAATTCAGTAGGGTAGAGCAGGATGGGCTGGATCACAAGCCCATCATACATATATTCAGTTCTGTCCAGTCCTGTTGCAGAATTCATGTTAATATCTTTTAGAATTTCATTCAGTTCTTTCATGGTTATTTTTTGTTCTAAATACTCATTATCTTCCTTATTTAATTGTTCACCTTTATAAATTTGTTCTATGTTTTCTTCTTTCTTAACAAATAATTCCATTACATATTCTTTAATTATTTCATATATTCCTTCTTGCTGCCTTATTTGCTTACCTTCCTTATTTTTTAATTATCTTATTTTTTTTCCATCTTTTATTATTTTACTCAAATATGGTGCTACCTCTTCTTTCTTTCCTTGCAAACAATATTTTTGCTTATGTAACAAGTTGTTAATTTTAGTTTGATTAATTTTATATATTTCTCTTTTCATTTTCATAAAAGGAATTTTTTCTCTAAGTCTGTAAATGTTTCTTGACTTAATATCTTTTATCTCTCTCTTTCATTTCTTCTTTTCTTCCTTATACATTCTAAAATACTTTTTTATATTTGTCTTTAAAATTAAGCCACCAAACAGTCTAATTCTCATAAAACTCCCTCATAGCTGTATAATTTTTCCATAATTCCACAAGTTTTTTTCTCTTCTAAATCTAATTCATTTTCATTAATCTCTTTATTCATTTTCCTTTTGTTATATATTCTTCATTTTCCTGTACTTTAACCTTTATTGCCACATGATCTGAAAATCCAGCATACTTAATTCCTTTTTTAATAACTTTTAAACTATCAGATATTAAAACATAATCAATTTCTGTCCTCCTTTCGTTCCTTTTATAGGTCCAGTGGCTATTCTGTCATACACGGAACTTTCCACTTATTTCTTTATTTAACATCACAATTGCTCTTATTTTTCCTTAAATTACAATTAAAATCACCCACCACTGTAATGTCCTTATTTATGCAAACATATTCAAGAATATTTTTTAAACATCATTTTTCTCTCTTTTGTTACATATGCATATAAAGCTGCAATTCTATATACATATGTTCCCATCTCATGTTTATTACCGCAGTTTGGCCTAGTTCCATATGGTTGCATCTAATATTTTAATGCTTTCTTGACATAATATACATATGCCCGAGCATGTTTCTTTCCCCGTGTTCCAAACTACTACACCATTCCAAAGTTTTTCAGTTTGTGTTCTTTCTTCCTGTGTTAATAATCCAATATCTTCTAAAACAGTAATATCTACTGCAGCAACCATTGTAATATACCTATTCTCCATTTAAGATTTTTCACACTGTTCACATTTAAAGCCAAGATTTTCAGCTTTTAAGTTAGTATAATATAGTTAGTATAATAAAATGTTTATCCATTTCCTTTCTTATTTTCTCTAAGCATTGTTTTTTTAACTTTCTTTTTCTTTTTTAACTCTTTTCCCTATCGAATTCTTTTTATTTCTTACTGTGCACCAATCTGCTTCTTCCTCACTTGTCTCCACTGTTTTTTTCCTTATTTTCTTTAACTTTATGTATAACCTCTTTACCAGTTACATCTTTTTGTGCATTTCTTGTATAACACAGTCTACTGTCTCTTTATCCTGTATAACTTAATTTTCATTTTTTTGCACATTCATTTCACATTCTAGCCATGAATGACCAGTATTGTCACATTTTTTTGCACTTTAAATCACATTTTATTTTTGCATTATGCCCTGTTGTACCACATAAATAACATCTTTACCACATTCATTGATGGAATGATCATTTTATTCCACAAAATTAACAAGTTTTTGGTTGACCCCTGTATTTCATAAACCCCCTATTACCATGAACATTAATAATACTAGGTATGTGCATAACATTATCATTTTCCATTTTCAGTATTACTCCACATTCCCATCCCACAGTCGGTAGTCCTTTTTCATTGTATACTTTTGCAGTGTCCATTACTTCTTTACATATAGTTAACAAATGTTCTTTCAGTTCTTTTGCTTCAACTTCAGTTCTAAACTGGATCATTATTCTTTTTTTTTTTGTCTGTAAAAAGCTTGTACGACATATTCTGACCATAGATAATTATATTTTTCTTTTGTTCATATGCACCCAAAATATTTTTTATGGCCTGCCCAGTCTCAAATATTAAGTCACAAAAAGTCTCTTAATTAAACTGAACACACTTACTTTTGCTTTGACACCCAGTGGTGCTATGACAGAGTCCCAAACCTTGTACCTGTCCAAACTTCTTTTTTTACAGCTCACACATGCTGTACACTTCTTTTGTTTCTTTTATTTCTTCTTTGCTCCTTCCCCCACAGTTTGTGCATAAGTTTTTGTCTCTTGAACTTTTTCTGGCACAGTCTCCTTCTTTTTCTTCTATTTTGTCTGTGATGTCACTCCATGAAATTGCTGATGATGTTCTTCATCTCACATTGCTGCAGTCCTTACACTTGGGTAGTCCGCTGTCCTCGGTCGGCCCGAATATCAAAGTATTAGGCTGACGTCGGTCAAGGCGCATAAGACTGACATCAGGTCGTCAGGGTACAAATGCGCATGACCGATGTCATATCCTCAGTCTTTTTTGCCGCATGGTCCGATGCAGAAGCAGCGTTGCAAGTGCCGTTCGGCGTTCTGAAATTTTTCGAAGTCGGAGTTTCAGACCGAGTCAAAGTTGGCTAAGTACCCGTTGGGAATATTTTAGTTTTTTCTTGCCTCAGTGGTTTACCGGATGTCAGAAAAAGTGAATAACTGTATTTCTTGTGGGAAACAGATACCGCATAGAGATTATCATACCTTGTGTATTCCTTGTTTGGGGCCTGAGCACAACGTTGTTGGGTGTCGCTTTTGTGCTAGGTTCAATAAGCGCACTATTAGCGAAGGTTAGATTGTGCCAGGTTGGTCTTGGAAGCGGTGCAATTATAAGATGCCGTCGGATGCTCCGGCCGCTTCTTCAAGAAGCGCAAAGACAAAGCAGCTAAACCCAGGCAGGAAGAGTCGTCCGTGCGGACGCCGGTTCTTTAGAGCGTCACTGGAACCGGTGGTTCCACCGAGGCTTCTCTGGAGTCCCAGGGAGACTTTGATTTTGCAGGATGTGGCCTCTCAGGAGGCAGGTCAGGCTGAAGGGGCTTCTCAAGTTACTGTACTCCCCTCCATTCCTAGGGTGGTTAGGCCCTCTCCTTCTGTTTCCAAGGCTTCTCCCAGAGGCAGGCCAGGTTTAGCTTCTGTTGGTGTCACTCCTAGTTCTTCAGGATCTGTGCCCAAGAAGCACATGCTTAAAATGGCAGAAGATTTAATTACTTTGATTAGAGGTTCTTTGCCCCCTCCTGATAAGAGGCCTAGGGTGGAACCAGAGTTGGGGAGTTTTGAGCAGGCTTCAGATATTTCAGAGTCTTCGGCTGAAGACTTGCAGGAGTACTCTCCTTATTCAGATTCTGATGCAGATGATTCAACTCCTTCTGCTTCTCCTCCAGAGGATTTTTCTTTTTCAGAGACTCTTCATTCCATGAGGGAACATTTTAAGTGGGAAAGTCAGGACTTCTCTGATTCCAGGAAAAGGCTTAGGGAATTTTTGCTTTTACCCCAACATAGGCCTTTGGCTATACCACCTGTTCTGGATGTTGTGGAAGATGTGTTTGCAGAGGCTTCACTTAATCCTGATTCCTTGCCTCCTGCTCCTGTTAAACCGGATAGGTATTACAGGGTACCTGAGGCTCATAAATATCTTTATAAGAGTCCTAGGGCGGACCCAGAAACTGTTAGTCAGGGACCTAAGGGTGTCAAGGCCTCTGTTGTAAAAAATCCGGTTCCTCCAGATAAAGAGGCCAGAGCTTTGGATAGATGGGGAAAGAAAGTCTATACTTCTTCCACCTTAGCTATGAGGGCTTTGAATTGCCAGTTTCACATGTTGAAATATCAAAACTATCTTCTTTCTCAATTTAAGTCTAAGGTGGATGCTCTGGCGGAAGGCATTGAGTGTAAAGAATTACAAGATTTGGTACATGTCTCTGAACAGGTGGGTAAGCATTCTTTACAATGTGGTTTTGATGCTGTACAAGCCTCGTCTAGGGTGGCTGCCACTGGGTCAGTTCTTCGCAGGCACGCCTGGCTGAGGGATCAGAATTTATCTGACCATGTTAAGACAAGGATTTTGGATGCTCCTTTACAGTCTGATGTGTTGTTTGGTTCACCTGTGGAGTCAGTCTTAAAGAAAATGGAAGATAAGGCTAAGTCTATGCAGGCTGTTAAAGATTTTTTGCAAGTCCAGCCTCCGAAGTTTAGTAGGAATTGGCCTGCTAAGGGGTGGACGTACCCTTCTTATGATTCACAGTCTAGGGGTAGATCTAGACGTGGTAGGGGCAGAGCTCAGAGCTCCTTCAGACCTAGAACAGGGAGTTCTCCTGCACAATCTTCGGGTGAGGGCAGGGGCCAGTCCTTTCGTAAACAGGCCCAATGACCTACCTTTTCAGCTGCCAGATCCTTCTTGCCTGGCAGCACCTTTGGGAGGAAGGTTGGCACTCTTCAAGGAAAACTGGAGTTTGATTACCCAAGACAGATGGGTATTGGATATCATACACCAAGGTTACAGGTTTTATTTCCATACCTTGCCTCCTTTCAAAGGCATGCCGGACGTTCCTCCTCCGCAAAGACTAGAGGCTCACAAACAAATTTCTCTGCTGCTCCAAATAGGGGCCATACAACCGGTCCCTCTGCCAGAAGTGGGCCCAGGATTTTATTCTCGCCTGTTCCTAGTACCAAAGAAGGGGAACACGTGGAGACCAATTTTGGATTTATCTATCCTCAACACTTATCTGGACATTCCCAAGTTCAAAATGTTGGCGTTACAACAGCTTTTACCTCTGCTGGGCAAAGATCACTGGATGGTGACTCTGGATCTCAAGGAGGCTTACCTTCATGTTCCTATCAGGCTAAGTTGCAGGAAGTATCTGCGTTTTCGGGCTGGGACTTCTCATTATCAGTTCTCTGCATTGCCCTTTGGCTTATCTACTGCGCCCAGAGTGTTCACGAAGGTTCTGGCTCCAGTGATTGCTTTCTTCAGGCTAAGAGGAATACAGATCTATCCTTATTTGGACGATTGCCTGATTCTGGCCCAAGGAAAGGACGAACTTCTTCATCATTTACAATATGTGATAGCAGTGCTAAGATGCCTGGGGTATTCTGTGAGCGAAATCAGGTTCGGTGTAGTACGCTCTCAGGACATGTGGGTTCTGGGTGTGAAACTGAATACAGCAAGCCAGATGGCCTTTGTCACCGCGGACAAACAACAGAATCTTTCTCTTTACTTCCATCAATTGTCTCATCAGTCCAGGCTGACTGCAAGGACAGTCCTTCAAGCCTTGGGGTTCATGGCATCTTGTATTCTGGTGCTTCCCAATGCCAAACTGCATATGAGGAAGCTACAATGGTATCTCAAAAATGTATGGACACAGCACTGCCAAGATATGGACACTGTCATTCAGATAATACCTTGCATTCAAAAGGAATTTTTGTGGTGGGCTCAGGAATGTCACCTAAACAAGGGACTCTCTGTGACCCGGCCAGAGGCGAGTCAGATTCTAATGACAGATGCCTCAGACAAAGCTTTGGGAGCTCATCTAAACGGAAAGTGGGTACAAGACACGTGGCCTGCCAGACTTCAACATCTACATATCAACTTGAAGGAGATGTTAGCAGTCCAATTTGCCTTAATAGCTTTCAAGGATTTACTTCTTCCAGGGCAGGTGTTGGTTCTAACAGACAACACAACTGTCATGTGGTACATCAACAAGCAAGGGGGAACACATTCTTATCCTCTATGCAGACAAGCAATGATTTTGTGGGAGACTGCTCTCAGTTTACAGCTGAATCTTCAGGCAAGGTTTCTGCCGGGAGCACAGAACTCCTTAGCAGATGTATTGAGCAGGCAAATTATGGATCCCCACGAGTGGAAATTGGATCCTCATGTATTTCAGAAATTGACAGTGTTATGGGGAACTCCAGACATAGATCTGTTCGCTTCTCCACAAAACTACCAGCTGCCAAAGTTTTGCACAAAAAGGTTTCATCCCACAGCTTGGAAAGTGGATGCTCTTTCCTTCAATTGGAGCAATCTTCATGTGTATGCCTTTCCACCTCTGCCTCTCCTCCCAAAGGTACTCCTGAAGGTCAGACAGGACAAGCCAAAGATGATTTTAATAGCTCCAGATTGGCCTCGACAGCACTGGTACCCATTACTGAGAAGTCTGGCACGGAGCCTCCATGGCCTTTACCTTCGATTCCACACCTGCTGTCTCAGGAGAACAGTCATTTACTCAATGTCAAACTTCACTCTCTTCACCTAACAGCCTGGCATATTCTGTTTTAAACCCTTGAGGGTCTCAGCTTCCACAGCAAGTTTTGAATGTTATTTTGGAGGCCAGAAGGCCTAGTACAAGGAAAGTGTACGCAGATAAATGGAAGAGATTTTTATTTTGGAGTACAGCAAAGGAATTTGATGTTTCTAAGCCTAATTTAAGTGTGGCTCTTCAATATCTTACTGAGTTACTGGACAAAGGTTTGTCCTTCTCTTCTATTAAGGTTCATGCTGCAGCAATTTCTGCTCACTATGACTGTGACCCACCATTGTTTTCTCATCCTTTGTTTAAGCAATTCCTTAGAGGGCAAAGAATATAAGACCCCACGAGAGCTCCTACTCCTGCTTGGGATCTCAATTTTGTGTTGGAGAAACTCACTCTACAACCTTTTGAGCCTGCAGCTACTGCTGAGTTGAAATATTTATCATGGAAGACTGCTTTTTTGTTGGCCATTACCTCTGCTAGAAGGGTTTCTGAATTACAGGCCCTTATGGCGGTTGAGTCTTTCTTAATTTTCCATAAGGATAGGGTATCTTTGCGTACTAATCCTTCCTTTATGCCTAAAGTGGTTTCTAGTGTGGCTTTAAACCAAACTATTCATTTGCCTACTTTTTATGCAAACCCCAAAATAAAGGGAAAAGATTTTGCACACTTTGGATATACACAGGCAGTTGCGATATTATTTGAGCAGAACTAAAGGGTTCAGGCAGTCTCAGCAGTTATTTGTTTCATTTGCTTTGGGTTCTCAGGGCAAGCCTGTGTCAAAACAAACTATTTCTAAGTGGATTGGGTTTTTTATTGCTTTCTGTTATTCCCATCATGGTAAGGAGATTCCAGCTGGGATTAGGCCTCATTCCACTAGGGCTACTGCCACTTCTACAGCTTTTTTAAGGGGGGGGTGGCAACTAAAGATATTTTGGAGGCAGCTACTTGGAGTTCAGTGCATACTTTCTCTAAGCATTACCACCTTCCACTTTACTCTAAATCTAGGGCTGGTTTTGCCACTGCAATTTTACAGGGCATTTTGGCAGCTCCTACTGCTTTATAGTTTTGCCATCCTCCCTTACCTCTGCTTTGGGATTCTACCCAAGTGTAAGGACTGCAGCAATGTGAGATGAAGAACATAGTACAGTTTTGTACCTACCATAAATGTAGATGTTCGAAGATCCACATTGCTGCAGTCCAATTTACCCTCCCTCCTTCCCTCTGTAGTTAGAGGCGGTTGTGTGGGTTGGGGTTGTACATATTGTGGATATTGTATATATTGTACATATGATTAGTACTAGGGTGGTTGGTTGTTGTTTGCTGTCTTTTGGTTGTGACCTTTCTTTTTAGGGTCTTCTGACATCTGGGGCAAGAAAAGACTGAGGATATGATGTCGGTCATGCGCATTTGTACCCTGACGACCTGATGTCAGTCTTATGCGCCTTGACCGACGTCAGCCTAATACTTTGATATTCGGGCCGACCGAGGACAGCAGACTACCCAAGTGTAAGGACTGCAGCAATGTGGATCTTCGAACATCTACATTTATGGTAGGTACAAAACTGTACTTTCTTCGTGTTTCACTGTTGCAGTCATTACACTTGGGTTATCCTGCTGGCAGGCTACCCTCAGTCGGCCTGAATTACAAAGTCTAGGTCTGGCATCGGTTACTGTCGCCTCTTCCCTGACATCAATGCGCCAAGGGTATAAAAGATGCAGCCGACGCCATTTTCTTCAGTCTTTCTTGCCGTGCGGTGCCCGAAGCATAAGCAGTTCACAAGTGCTGGTCGGCCAACTCCTGAGATTTTCGTGTTCGAATTTCAGATCCGAAGTCTTCATTAAAAGCTAAGTACCCCGTTGGGGAAACTTTTTTCTTGCTCCAGACCAATGTCAGAAAAAGTTAATAATTGTATTTCTTGTGGGAAGCAAATACCTCATAAGGACTTTCATTCTTACTGTATTCCTTGCCTAGGCCCCAACCATGACGTTGCTAGTTGTCGGTTTTCTGCTAGATTTAACCAACGCAGTATTAAGCGTCGGTACGATTTTGCATTACACTATTTTGGCAGAAGATTTAATTATACGATGTCGTCTGATAGCCATCCGACTACCGGAATTCACAAGAAACGCAAAGAAAAAGAAAAGGACAGGCATCCGAGGTCCAAACCTGATGACGAGGCTTCTTCTAAGCCAGTCACCAGTTCTCCATGAGGTGCCTTTGCAGCACCTGATGCCCGCTACTTTAGACCCGCAGGCCACTACCGACTCTCACCTGGAGTCGCCTAGGCCACTGGAAGCTCAAGGTATTGGACCTTCGGAGACTATTCCCTCAGATGGGTCCGGAGCCGCTGAGCAGGCATCTGCTTCTGATGGTGTTTTCAGACCAACTCAATTATACATTAAAACGACTTCAGCTTCAAAGGCAAAGACTAAAGCACCATTAAAGACAAAGAAACAAGTACAACAGTCTCATGGTCAGGCCTCCATGCCCAAAAAACAGATGCTCAAAATGGCTGAAGATTTAATTACTTTGATCAGGGGTTCCCATCCCCCACCTGATAAAAGGCCTAGGCAAGAGACAGAATATGAATCTTCAGATCAGGTTTCCATTTCATCTGATTCCTCTTCTGATCAAGAATACTCTCTTCTTGCCTATGAGGATTCAGATGCTGAAGAATCTATCCCTTCAGCCTCTCCTCCTGAGGATTACTCTTTTGGGGAAACCTTGCATACCATGAGGGAGCATTTCCACTGGGAGAGCCAAGATTTTTCAGAATCTAAGAAAAGGCTCAGAGACTTCCTTTTACTACCACAACACAGGCCCCTAGCTATTCCACCTGTGTTAGACATTGTTGATGATGTATTTTCAGAGTCCAGTCTGACCCCTGACTCCTTACCTCCAGCTCCCGTTAAGCCGGACAGGTACTACAGGGTTCCTGACTCTCATAAATTCCTTTTCAAAAACCCTGCTGCTGACCCAGAAACTATTTCTTAGGGTCCCAAAGGGGTCAAGACTACCACTGCAAAAACCCCTACCCCCTCTGACGGGGATTCTAGGACATTGGACAGATGAGGAAAAAAGATTTATACTTCCGCTACCTTGGCTATAAGGGCTTTAAATTGTCAGTTTCATATGCTCAAATATCAGCATTATATTATGTCACTGCTTAAACAGAAAATGTTGACAAATTTTGAATGTGTAGAAAACAAAGAAATGCAGGATTTATTGCATGCAGCTGAACAAGTTGGAAAGCATACTTTGCAATGTGGTTTTGATTCTTTGGAGGCCTCCTACAGAGCCGCTGTTATGGGTTCTGTCATCAGGAGGCATACTTGGTTAAAGGAACAAAGTCTGCCTGATCATGTCAAAGCAAAATTATTTGATGCCCCATTACAGCATGATACTTTGTTTGGTGTTAAAGCAGAAGAGGTGTTAAAAGTAAAATGGAGGACAAAGCTAAAGTTATGCAAACGGTTAAGGATTTCTTACAGGTTCAGCCTCCAATATTTAGCATACACTGGCCTACGAAGAATTGGTCCTTTCTAGTGTCAGACAGACCACAAAGGGGCAGATACAGACGCCCAAGAGGCAGATCCCAGTCCCAAGGTTCTTAAAAGTCTAAACAATCAGGTGCTTCTACCTCCAAAAGTGGAGAAGACAAATCACAGCCATACAAGAAACAGTCCCAATGACTTCCCCCTGCCTGCACCAAGCACTTATCTTCTGGCAGCACCTTTAAGGGGAAAACTAGCACTTTTTTCTCAAAACTGGCACATAATAACCCAGGACAAATGGGTCCTAGACATAGTGTCACAAGGCTACAAGTTTCACTTCCATACTCTGCCAAGGACAAACGGTTGGCCAGACCTGCCAAAACATCAATGGGCAGAGGCACAAAAGCAAGTCTCATCCCTCATGGACATGAGGGCCATTCAGCAAGTACCAAAGAGCAAGAGCAGGGACAAGGATTTTATTCAAGACTGTTCTTGGTACCAAGAAAGGACAAGACCTGGAGACCAATACTGGAATTATCTATTCTAAACACTTTTCTGGATATACCAAAATTCAAAATGTTCACTCTGCAGCAACTTCTGCCCATGCTGGGCAAGAAGGCTTGGCTTGTGACTTCAGACCTAAAAGAGGCATACCTGCATGTCCCAATCAGACAAACATGCAGAAGATACCTCAGATTCATAGCTGGCTCAATGCACTACCAATTCTTTGCATTGCCCTTTGGCTTATCTTCTGCACCCAGGGTCTTCACAAAGTGCCTGGCACCAGTAATTGCCTTCTGCAGACAAAGAGGAATACAAATATATCCTTACTTGGACGACTGCCTCATTCAAGCAGAGAACAAGGACATTCTACTACAGCATCTGGCGTTTGTAAAGAGATTTCTAACAGGCCTAGGGTACACAGTCAACGAAAAGAAATCAAAACTACTACCCTCTCAAGAGATAATATTCCTGGGTGCAAGCTTAAATACAACTGCCCAGATGGCTTATCTCAAGCCAGACAAACAAAGGCAACTGACTACCTATTTCAACCTGTTGGCAACAAAGGCCCAGTTATCTGCAAGAAAAATTCTGCAGGCTTTGGGCTTCATGGCATCCTGCATTCTACTAATTTCATATGCGAGACTGCATATGAGGAAACTTCAGTGGTACCTAAAAAGTGTTTGGACTCAACATTGCCACAGCCTGGAAACAATAATTACTCTTATTCCCTGCCTGCAACAGGAGTTTTGTTGGTGGGCGAAGGCTTGTCACCAGAGCAAGGGACAGCCATTCACTGTATCCCCAGCCAGACAGACATTAACAACGGATGCATCAGATTATGCCTGGGGGACCCACATGGCAGGAAGATGTATTCAAGGCACATGGTCCACAAACCAAATGCATCTACATATCAATCAAAAAGAGATGCTAGCTGTTCAGAATGCCCTGACAGAATGCCCTGACAGCCTTCAAGGACCTACTTCATCTGGGACAACTACTGATAAAGACAGACAACACCATGGTCATGTGGTATATCAACAAGCAGGGAGGCACTCATTCTTAACCCCTTTGCAGACTAGCCATGACGTTGTGGGACACAGCATTGACTTACCAAGTACATCTGCAGGCACAATTCCTGCCAGGAAAGACAAATACTCTGGCAGACGAACTAAGCAGAAACCTCATGGATCCCCACAAGTGGACATTGGATCCACAAGTCTTCAGCATGATAACAAGGAGATGGGGATGCCCGGATATAGATCTATTTGCCTCTCCTCACAACTACCAACTAAAAAGATTCTGCACAAGGACTTATCACAGACAAGCATGGAAAGTGGATGCCCTATCTTTCAGCTGGAAAAGCTTAGCAGTATATGCCTTTCCTCCACTACCTCTCCTCCCCACGGTACTCCTAAAGATCAGACAAGAGAAGCCAAAGATGATGCTGATTGCCCCAGACTGGCCACGCCAGCACTGGTATCCAATCCTAAGGAACTTGTGTCAATGCCCAGCTTGGACCTTGCCTCAAATACCTCCTCTACTATCCCAACAAAACAATCAGATCCTGCACAGCCAACTAAAGACCTTAAATCTGGCAGCGTGGCGGATAATGTAGTGATACAAAACGCGTCTCTCACTAAAGCTGTAATGGATGTCATTTTGGAGGCCAGAAGGCCTAGTACCAGAAAAATCTTATGCTGGAAAATGGAAGAGATTCTGTGCTTGGAACCAGGCACAAGGAATTGACACAGCTGTACCAAATATTCCTCAGATTTTGCAATACTTAACTGAGATGCTGGACAAAGGCCTATCCTTTTCATCAATTAAAATTCATGCCTCTGCCATTTCAGCTCATTACAATACAGAGCCACCAATCTTTTCTCATCCCTTGTTAAGGCAGTACCTCAGAGGAGCCAAAAACTTAAGGCCTCCAAGGAGATCACCAATACCTGCATGGGACTTCAATTATGTTTTGGAAAAACTCACCCTGCCTCCTTTTGAGCCAGCCACTACAGCTGATATAGTTTTTATCTTGGGAAACAGCTCTGCTCCTAGCAATAATCTCTGCAAGACAAGTGTCAGAGCTACAGGCACTCGTGGCTGTGGAACCTTTTATCATTTTTTTATCCAGACAGGGTTTCTCTGAGGACAAACCTGACATTTATGCCTAAGGTAGTGTCCAGTGTGGCCCTTAACCAAACTATTCATGTGCCTACTTTTTATCCAAACCCACAGAATAAGGGGGAGAGAATTCTGCATTCTTTGGACATACACAGACAGCTACGCTTCTACTTGAACAGAACTAAAGCTTTCAGAAAGACAGAGCAACTACTAGTGGCATATGCTGCAGGATCACAAGGAAAAGCTATCTCAAAGCAGACTATTTCAAAGTGGATAGGCCACTGCATTCGTTTCTGCTATTCACAACATGGCAAGCCAGTGCCTAAGGGCATTAGGCCACATTCAGCCAGAGCAGCAGCCACTTCAGCTGCCTTCCGCAGGGTAGTACCAACCAAAGACATTTTAGAGGCTGCTACCTGGAGTAAAGTGCACACCTTTACAAAGCACTATCATTTACCACTCTACTCTAAATCCAGGGCAGGCTTTGTCATTGCAGTTCTGCAGGGCCTCATAGCCGCTCCTAATGCTATTTAGCTCCAGCCTCCCAACCATAGCTTTGGGATTCAACCCAAGTGTAATAACTAACAGTGAAACACGAAGAACATAGTACAGTTGTGTACACTTACCATAAATGTAGATGTTCGAGTGTATTCACTGTTGCAGTCCGGTTACCCACCATCCCGCATATCTTGACTGCAACTTACCTGCACTTCTCTAATATATACAACCTATGTGGTGTATTTGCTTGTAGATGAAGGTATTATATATTTTGGTGCATGCATGTTTTATTGGCATATTTTTAGCCTACCCTTTTGGGGGCACCTGACATCTGGGGCAAGAAAAACTGAAGAAAATGGCGTCGGCTGCATCTTTTATAGCCCTGGCGCACTGACGTCAGGGAAGAGGCGACAGCAACTGATGCCGGACCTAGACTTTGGAATTCAGGCCAACCTGAGGGTAGCCTGCCAGCAGGATAACCCAAGTGTAATGACTGCAACAGTGAATACACTCGAACATCTACATTTATGGTAAGTGTACACAACTGTACTTTCCACCTTCTGGTTTACTTTGGTTTACCATTTCTTCGAAATAATTAGCCCGCAACCCTCCAGATTGGAGGGTTGTAGTTATGCATTTCTCAGAGGTAACTGTCTCTCAAACAATCTCCTCTGAAAGTTTTCTTCTGAATCCATCTCTCTTACAGCTACAATCTCCTTTTCTTCCAATATCGCTGTTTTTTTCTGTACCCACATCATCAGAAAAAACGTCTGGTAGCGATTCTACCATTTCAGCTCCATTTTCATCAACCAACCAAAGCTGAATCAGCCATATTTTATTTCTGTTCCTCCTGGCTGCCTTCGTGCCTGGACAGGAAACAGGAAGTCAGGATGTGTAACACACATCCTTCCCCCAACTACCAAGAGTAGGAGAAGTCTCCCAATGCCCTGGCCAAATTTCTCTTCATAGTATAAATGCCTCCTCTGGTCTCCCCTGAAAAATGACTACTAACCTAGTGGAACTAACCAGGTCAGCAAAGGGGTAAATAAAAAAATAATTGTTTGGAATTGATCAGATATATTGGCTAATAAGGGTTGCAACCATGTATGTTGTGCATAGTGCTCTTTTCTGTAATAAAACCTCATGTGGAACAGTTTCCCAGTCACATTTGGCTTTGCTTTGTTGTCAGGATGAATTTCTTGACATTATATCTTGAACACAATATAGAAGTATTATGACAGGGTCTCCAGTCATACCCCACTTATGTGGTCGAGACATGGACATAAAGAAATTTCACTTTGAGTGAAGCAAAGTTCAGGAGGTGAATCTTAACCATGTCCTAGAATACATTGAGTAGTTATGATCATAGAGACTCCTTTATAATTCTTTTAGTGCATTGGGCTTTGTCTGTTCCATATACTGCCAGTTATAGGAAAAACATGTTTTACAGCCTTGAAAGTTGTAAACATTTAGTCCAGACAGACAGTGGGCAGAAGCAAACTGTCTTAATGGATGGCTCTAAAAGCTGTTAAACAGTTTGCCATGCCACACTTGTGTGACGGTTTTTAAAGCTGAAAAATGCTTTGGGCGCTATTCAGTAGCTGCAGCTGTTGGTGTCTGGTGAAACTAGATCTTAGCAGAGCTGAGAGGTGCTCTTAACAGAGCTGAAAGGTGGTTAACAAAACTTTAAGCACCTTTCTTACTTCACAGAGGTGCTTAACAAGTTTGTCTTTTTCCAGAATTCTGAGCATAGTCGGGGCATGTCATACACTGCAAGTTGGTTATGATCAGATACCTAATCGTAATCCTCTGTATTTGAGCCTAAATCTCAAGAAGATTACAGAAAGCAAGAGGAAAAGGGAAATCTTCAAATAATGAAGCAGTTTGCCCCATTCTGCCATTCCCAAGTACTTCAGACATTTTCCAACTGGACAGTCAGTGGATAGCAGGCAGCGGTGAGGCAGGCATCCTGATAGAGATGGGGGGAAATGATGCTCAGCCCCTTCTCCACCCCAGCTGTCACTCGTGCTTATGCTTACACACATTCTTTGAGTAAAGCTACCTTTTTTCAGAAGCCAGTGGTTTAAACAAACTACAAACCTTTGAGTGCCGGAGGTTGTTGCTTGCTTCTGGATGCAAGATTGAATTCTGGGCCTTTTCACGCTTCATGGGAATGCTTCTCTTTCCTGCAGATAATTTCCTTGGCAGCCTCTTTCCTCAACTGCTGTAGAATTAATCTCCCTGATGAAGAAAGAATTGACCTCCTATCTAAACTTTTCAATGTCCCCAGAATGGACAGACCTCGGAAACTTGCTGGACCTCTCCATATTAAACAAATTCTTGATTTTTAAGGATGTTTTGAATATCTCTGCAGACCTACCTTGTTGTTACCAGAAGTTATGTTCACATCCTGATGTACAAGACCCATGGAAGTTTCTTTAGGTTCCTTGCTGGGACTCAGTACTGCAGTTTATTCCCATGCTCTTCGTGCTTTTCACCTTTCCCAGGGTATTCAGCAAATGGCTTGGCTCTAGGTTTGCACATCTCATGCTTAGGTAAAGTGTCCATATTTACACTTTCCTAGATGACTGCATGATTCTGGCTTTTAACCGAATGGTGCTGGAAATAGTTCTAGATGATACTAAATGTCTTTCCAACTTGGGTGTACTTAGTGGTGAAGTCATTCTGCATCTCACACACACACACACACACACACACACACACACACACACACACACACACACACACACACACAAGCGCGCACCACATGCACGCGCACACACGCACACACACATGTGCGCACACATACACACATGCAAACTGGAGTGCCTGTGGACTGCATTTCCTTTTCTACTTAGATTCTTCTGATGTCACAAATGTATGCAGGAGAGATTCCTCTTGTGGGGACATGTGAAGCTCAATGCCTTACTGGTTGGACAGACATTTGCCTATGACTAATTGTCATATTCTGTACCAGTGCCCTGCTCTCTTTCATTCTATATCGTTATGTATTTGTCTAAATGAACTTGTTCTTCCTGGGCCCTCTTCAAACATGACCTAGGACACCAGGTTACAGGTAAATAAAATGTAATGACACTTTAGTGTAGTTGACCTACCACCATATTCCGAGAAGATGGGGAAAGTTTGGTACCTGGTGAAGCACACACATACCCCATGCAAAACTCTACATAGTGACTGGAAGTCACGATTGTCTATTAAACCTTGGAGCCTAATGTGAGTAACGTGTGTGTGTGTCTGTGTATAAATGTAAGTGTAGGTGCATATTAGGCTAGCAACCACTGGGGCCTTCATAAGCCTAGCCAATGTATGCCTTTCTAAATCTGGCTAAGCTTCCCAAATGCATCCCATATTTTATGCACCTTAGAGGTTATTTTCAGGGGTGTATGTAAACTAGGGCAAGATTTACAGGCAGCCTCTTTCCATTAGAGATGTAGATGCATAACCCAGGGTGCCTTTCTGATTTCCCATCCGCTAATTCAGGTTTCTGTTGATTAGGGTTAGGGAAGAGTTCTGCTTCACGTGGTTGGGAATCATGTTATTCCTGATGCGGTGAATTCTCTGAGATGCATACCTGTCTCTCCAGTAGCCAACATGTCTTGTATGTCACAAGCAAAAGTTTAAATTCCTAGATACAGTAATTCTGATGCTATTCATTTTGCGGATATGCAAAAAGTCCATCAGAGAGGAATCTGTTGATGCCTTGTATCCAAGGAATGGCTTGCATTTTAACAGTCTGTAGGAAATAAGAGAACAGACGTAGGGCTTTGAGGTGATCTGCATAGGACATGCTGTTTACTATCTGTGATCTTTTTGTGAGGAACCTCTGTGGATGTTCCAGTTGTTGCATGTGCCTGATCAGGTACATACCAAAGGTGTATATATAATATGTATGTATAAGTCTGTGTGGTTGTTATGACTGTGTTGATGGGGGGAGACTGGCATGGATGGTTGTATCATTATCCCACATTAATTTCTGTAAGTGGTTTACCAGACTGATAGACAAAAAGGAATGTTTTGACTTCACTTTTTTTCTGAAAAGCAGGCTGCATTTAAGTTGTGTTCCCTGCATTTCATGTGCAGTTCTGTCATTTTCCTTCCCACTTAGATTGGGCCAACAGTCCTTCAAACGTTTCATGCCTTCATCTTTCTCCAGTAATTGTAGAAATAATGTTTTCCTCTTCCATACTGGAGTAACATACCTTAAGGTTATCACTAACTGCTGGGTTCTTTGGTACTTTTTTGCTTGCCTCCCATTTCAGGAGTTTTGCCATTCCACTTGAGTATCTCTGCATGCTTGTTAGGCTGAAGATATTTTTCTTAAATCCTTGTACAGTGGCCTGTTTTACATTCATCTGGCTTTTTTGCTTATTAGTTTTGTTTTATGTGGTATTTATTTTTTTAACAAATCTTTTGGCTGGTGATTATTTTTCCATCTTTCATCCTTGCCACTGGTTACTTTGTTCCTTAGGTAAGCATTTCCAAGATGTTTATTGTGTTTCACTGCTGCAGTATTTCACCATTGGGTTATCCATGCTGTGGTAGCCCTCAGTCAGTCCGAATACCAGATTCAAGATTTTGTGCGTCAGCTGCTCTCGCATGTTGGGTGACGTCAGGTCGTCTGAGCTATAAAGGAGAGCAGGTGATGCCATTACCTCAGTCTTTCTTGCCGTGGAGCCCGTAGCAGAAGCAATTTGCAACAGTGCCGGTCAGTTGTTTCCAGATTTTGAATTTCAGTTGAAAATGTATAAAGCTAAGTACCCACTGGGGATCCTTCCTTTTTCTTGCACTAACCGATGTCCGAAAAAGTCAATCACTTTCTCACCTGTGGAAAGCAAATACCACACCGAGACTTCATTCCTACTGCGTCACTTGCTTAGGCCCAGATCACGACGTACCCCCCTGTTGGTTCTGTGCTCTTTTTAACGCTAGAACTATTTGTCGTAAAGCTCTGTTTGTAGCCAGTTATTTTCGTCTTCCATCTCTGATTTCCGATGTGGCATCTGTTAGTTAGCAAACCGCAGATGATCTGAAAAAATGTAAAGATAAGGATGGAGACATTGCATAAGGCCAAGCCTTCCGACGACACCACCGCTAAATGGGTCGTCAGTTCTTCGGAATTCAGTGAGGCACTTTCACAGCCCCTCATGGCCGACTCGATTACTTCGCAGGCCTCTACTGAGACCCTTTTGGAGTCCTGTATGCTGCAGATGTCTGCATTGTTCAATGAGCCTTTGGCTGTCTCTGCCTCAGTTGGGTCCAGAGTTGCTAAGCAAGCACCGGCTTCTGAGGATATAGCTCACACTTCGGATTTCATTTCAAGGCCTTCGCCCTCTCTTCCGATTAACACACTGACAGCACCGAGGTATACTCTTCAGGCCAGACTTACAGCTAATCCTAGGAAAACGGCAGAATGTCTCCATTCGAGTACTCCTCCCCCACCTCAAACTAGAATGCTTAAAATGGCGGAGGATCTCATCACTTTCATCCGGGGTAATCAGGCCACTCTAGCCAAAAGAAAAGAACTTTCTCCAGGCATCCATTCGGATTTAGACTCAGAGGGATCTAACTCCTCTGCTTTTGAAGAGGAAAATCCTCTTGCTGCCTATGAAGACTCAGATGCAGAAGAATCTATTCCTTCTGCATCACCTCCGGAGGACTCTTCCTTTCGGAAAACCCTCCACAACCTCAGGGAACACTTCCAATGGGAATCGACGTATTTCCTCTCAATCCAAGAAAAGATTGTGAGTTTCTGTACCTACCCCAGCATAGGCCTCTGGCCATCCCACCCATCTTGGAGATGGTGGATAATGTTTACCAAGAATCCAGTCTGACCCCTGACACCCATCCACCTGCCCCCAGAAAACCTGACTGGTACTACAGGGTACCCGTCTCACATAAATTCCTCTACAGAAATCTTATAGCAGATCCAGAGGTGATTACTCAGGGCCATAAGGGAGTTAGGCTACCTCTGCAAAGAATCCTACTCCCTCAGACAAAGAATCCAGTGCCCTGGACAGATGGGGTAAAAAGTATATACCTCTGCAACTATAACTATAAGCACTCTCAACTGTCAGTTCCATATGTTAAAATATCAACAGCACACTTTGGAACTTTTGAAACAGAAAATTTGTGCTTTACCAGATTTTGCCAACAATAAAGAGATAGCCGAATTACTGCACTCTTCAGCTCAGGTGGCTAAGCACTCCTTGCACTGTGGGTTTGATGCCCTAGAAGCTTCTAGCAGGGCAGCAGTGACGGGATCTGTTTTCAGAAGACATGCACGGTTGAAGGAACAACCTCTCCCTGATCATGTCAAAGCTAAAATCATGGATGCACCTATTGCTTGTTCGGACAGAAAACTGAAAGAGTTACTTAAAAAGATGGAAGACAAAGCAAAATCGATGCAGACTGTTGAAAAAAAAAAAAAAAAAAAAAAAATAAAAAATCTTTAAGTACAACCTCCTAGGTTCAGCAGAAATGTTCCCTCTAAGCACTGGTCCTTTCCTGCACAAAACAGACGGGCAAAAGGCAGAACATGTAGGGACAGACCCACCAGGACTCTAACTCAGGGCCAGCAAGGAACTAAACAGTGCCCCCCCAACACTAGATCAGGGAATTCAAAAGTAGCCCTGTATGGAAAAAACTCTCAGTGACTACCTTTCCCATTTCTGCCTCCACCACATCAACAGCTAGGAGGAAGGCTATCTCTATGCAGAGAAAATTGGAACTTTATAACAAAAAAATCAATGGGTCCTACAAAATCATTGCTTAGGGGTACAAATTCAATTTCAAAGAACTACCACCTCCATGAGGGTACCCAGACCTACCTCCAAACCAGTGGGCAGAAGCACTAAAACAAGTGCAAAACCTAATATCCCTAGGGGCAATAGAACCTGTACCTCCAGAACAAGTTGCAAAAGGATTCTATTCCAGACTGTTCCTTGTTCCCATGAAATAGGGGACTTGGTGTCCCATCAATACCTTCCTGGTAATGGCAAAATTCAAAATGCTTACCTTACAACAGCTTCTACCAATGCTGCCAAACAAAGCTTGGATGGTCACCTTAGACCTAAAGGATGCTTACCTGCACATCCCAATCAGGGAATCATGCAGAAATTTCCTGCGCTTCAGAGCAGGATCATCACACTTTCAATTCTCTGCTTTGCCCTTTGGCTTATCTACTGCTCCCAGGGTATTCACAAAATGTGTAGCTGCTGCCATTGCCTTCTGCAGGTAAAACAATGTACAGATTTACCATTACCTGGATGACTGTTTCATCCAGGCAGACTGCAAGGAACTTCTCCTGCAGCGCCTCTCATTTGTAAAAACCCTACTCACCTCTCTGGGGTTCACTATCAATGAAAGGAAATCAAAACAGTCTCCTACCAGGAAAGTCATATTTCTGGGAGCCTTAGTGGACGCAGAACAGCAAATGGCCTTTCTGTCCCCAGAAAAAACAGTTTCCTACCAAAGTACTTCACTACACTGGCCTCGCAAACCCAGCCTTTTGCCAGGAAATTCCTGCAAACTCTAGGATACATGGCCTTATGCATCCTCCTGGTACCTCTGGCCAGACTGCACATGAGGAAAATTCAGTGGTATCTAAAGAACCTATGGAGTCAACACTCACAACGTCTGGACACCTCCCTGCCTGTGATCCCCTGTATAAGATCAGAGTTCCTTTGGTGGGCCCAGGCCTGTGTTCTGAACAAGGGGCTTTCATTCACCCTCTGTCCATCAGAACAGACCATAACTACCGATGCTTCGGACATAGCATGAAGCGTCCACTTAGAAGGCAGATGCCCTCAAGGTCTCTGGGATGCACAAAAACTACCCTTCCACACCAAAAGGAAATGATATCAGTGCAAAACTCTTGACATCCTTCAAACCCTACCTCAAACCAGGGGTTCTCCTCATAAAGACAGACAACAGCACAGTCATGTGGTACATCAACAAAGAGGGAGGGACTCCATCTTACCCCCTGTGCAGGCTAGCCATGAACCTGTGGCTAACAGCCTCATCCATGGGACTACATCTTATAGCCAAATACCTACCAGGCATCAACAATACCCTAGCAGAAACCTGCTGGACCCACACGAATGGCAAATACACAGAGAAATTTTTCTGCAAATTACCACACATGGGGGACCCCCCAGGTGGACCTTTTTGCCTCTCATCTAAATCACCAAATACAGAAATTCTGCACCAGGGAGTACCATCACCTGGCCTGGAAGGTTGATGCACTGACCTTCCCTTGGAATACCCTCTTTGTGTTTGCATTCCCACCTCTTCCTCTCATTGTAAGAATATTAGTCAAGACACGGGAGGAAAAACCAAGAGCAATTTTCATTGCCCCAGATTGGCCCAGACAGCATTAGTACCCGCTGCTGTGCAGCCTATCTCACCAGCACCCCTGGCAGCTACATCTGATACCTCACCTGCTGTCCTTGGGGGGGGAGGGGGGACAATGCTGCACCCAGACCTACAGACACTCAAACTCTCAGCATGGCTTATTTTACCATAACCAACAAGGAGTCTATGCTCTGCAAGCAAGTCCTTGACATCATCACAAAAGCCAGAAGGCCCAGCAACAGAAAATCCTACACTGGAAAATGGAAAAGATTCTGCTCCTGGAGCCAGTCCATGGGGGCAGACCTACATCTGCCCTCCATTCCTCTTATTCTAGATTATGTTGCTGAGCTTCTTAACAAGGGTCTCTCCTTCTCCTCCATAAAGATCCATGCCTCTGCCATCTCGGCACACTTTGAGACAGAACAGCCATTGTTCTCCCACCCCCTTATCAAACAATTCCTTAGAGGAGCATCTAATATCAGGCCTCCCAGAAGACAGCCCACCCCAGCCTGGGACCTGAACTATGTTTTAGAAAAGATTACTCTGCCTCCCTTCAAGTCTGCAGCATCCTCAGAATTAAAGTACCTCTCTTGGAAGACTGCCTTTCTCATGGCTATTACTTCTGCCAGGAGAGTGTCAGAGCTTCAAGCTTTAATGGCCATTGAACCATTTATCATCTTCCATGCAGACAGGGTCTCCCTGAGAACCAATCCCTCCTTCATGCCAAAGGTGGTTTTGGATGTTACCCTCAACCAGGCTATCCACTTGCCCACATTCTTCCCTAACCCTCAGAATAAGGGGGAAAGGATACTGCATTCTTTGGATGTGCACAGGCAACTCGGATTTTATCTGGACCATACAAAGACATTCAGGAAAACTGACCAGCTCTTGGTCAGCTTTAAAACAGGGGCACAGGGGAAACCAATATCCAACCAGGCCATTTCCAAATGGATAGCACACTGCATCCATTTTTGCTACTCCTTGCATGGAAAACCACCCCCTAGAACCATCAGAACCCATTGCACTAGGGCAACCTCTACTTCCACAGCATTCCTTAGAGGGGTAACCACCAAGGACATCCTGGAAGCTGCCACATGGACTTCAGTCCACACCTTCACCAAACCCTTACCATCTGACTCTACTTTCAAAAGCTAGGGCTGGGTTTGCCTCTGCAATTCTGCAGGGCATGCTCACCCAATCTTGAGTTTCTGTCAACCTTCCACCCTTCTCCTCAGCTTTGGGAATCTTCCCAATGGTGAATACTGCAGCAGTGAAACACAAAGAATATAGTACAGTTGTGTGCACTCACCATAAATGTAGATGTTTGAGTGTGTTCACTGCTGCAGTCATGCTTTCCTTCCCCCTGATATCTGCTGTCCTTACAAAGACACATTTCTATGGGGGTTTCTGACCCCAGGACTACTAATAATTATTAAAATTGGACTTCTTTGGTTGGTTAAGGCAAGAAAAACTGAGGTAATGGCGTCGCCTGCACTCATTTATAGCTCTGACGACCTGATGTCACCCAGCAAGCGACAGCAGCTGACGCACAAAACCTTGACTCTGGTATTCGGACCGACTGAGAGCTACGACAGCATGGATAACCCAATGGTGAGTACTGCAGAATACACTCAAACATCTACATTTATGGTAAGTGTACACAACTATACTTTTTCTGTTGTAACACCTAACATTTCTTCCAGTTGATAGCATGCACGTGGCTGTGTTCATTTCGTTGCCTAATGGTTCTGTTTTTTAACTTGTAAATTTCAAAACTCGTTTTGTCCTCTTGAGTTTCCATTCTACATCTGGTTTTCCCTGAGTGGGTCCCAGGGTAAGCTATTAGTTTCTTTTGCATTGTGGTAGTTGGAGAGCAGTCGTGTGCCTCAATCTGGCTGCATCAGTTGATCTTAATATACCGTATAGCATGTGTAGTTCCCGGTTCCTAACTTGGCCTATTTTACGTTTGACTTCCATCATTTGGTGCTGTAAGTCGAGACTGCTGCTTTTCATAGCAAATTTTTGTTTTTTGCATATTATGAAGCATCAAGGCATGCACATGCTTCTGTTTCCTGTAGATGTGAAAAAAAATATTAAAATGCATATGGAGATATAACAAGACGAGGTGTTCTAAAAATTTCAGTTCTAATCTGTTATGAAAATAACATTGTTGTGCTTGGTGCCTTGTTTCACTGAGGCCCTGACCTTTGGATTCAAAATGAGCAAATTACTGTTTTAACTACATTTGTTTGCATGCTTTTTGTTTACATATGCCAGGTATAGTACAATCATAAGCATGTAATTGCAACAGGAAAATAAGGTACATTTTGATACAGAAAAATATAATTGTGTAGTAAGTACACTGTCCTTCCACAGCTTTCTGCAGGCTAAGCAACTTGTGTGCTAATCAGAGGCACATTCTAAGCTGCCTGTAGTTCATGTAATTATAACATGCTTGAGTACACTCCTTGCAGAGGACTCCTGATTAAACTCCTGTTTGTACTGGCAGTGTAACTAAGCTTACTATGTTGTTTTCTTAGGAGGTATTTATAGTTGTCCCGTTAATTAACTGCACTTAGTTGTTTGTTTTTCATTTCCTAGGATACGAGAAGTCTTGTATGTCTTTTGGGTATCTTTACCCTGTGGATTAGAATAGACTGACCGATTTAATGATGTTTTAAATAAGTGTAGATTAGACTCTGCCTTTGGATCATTGTCAGAAGTTAGCTGAAGGTACTATAACTGCAAGGATGACCTACTCTACAGACCCCCCCCCCCCCCGACCGTATTTGTTAGCTGTTATAGGCTAAGATTCCTAGAAATGCACTGCACTTCAACACAAGACTTGTATAGCAAAGCAGCAGTGGACAGCAACACAGAGAGGCACTGAATATCCAAACAAAAACATAACAACTTATGGACAGCTAACTGCACTTTAGAGTATGCCAATGAGCCCGGCAGTGAGTATGCAAACAGCCATCGTTGTGTAGTGTAACTCTACAAATAGATAAAACCATGCAGTGAAATGTATACCAAAGATGTCCAAGAGTGACTGCATGGTACATGGTGCAGTCTCATGAGAACAGAAAATGTGAACTCAAACTGATTTCGTATCTCATGTGATATGGAGTCTGTCAGTGGGATGGTACCAAGTGAGACACAGTTTTATTTTACAGCTGCAGTGCTGTGATGTCCATATAAGTAGACACCTGTTGGATTCGTGAAGGGAACGAGAGGTGTACAGGAATGTAGGCTAAGGGGAAGAGCAAGCAGAGGGTCGCTCACAAGGGCAATGTATTGGAGTGTACGTGATGGGGAGAAGGACAAACTTATCTTTTCTGTAGGATGAGAAGGGTAAAATGGGAAACGAGGAAGAAAGGCAAGAATGGTGTGTGTAGACAGACAAAATAACATAGACAAACAAGTGCAAGTCCATACAATAGAGTGAAAAAGCCTTTTTTTTTTTTTTTTTTTTGTGAAAGTCTGGTATGGTGCTGCCTGAGAAGATGCGAATGGCTTGTATGGGGGCTTTACGTAGGTCAATGATGAAAGTATTGCACAATACTGGGTCAAGAAAAGAAGCTTGTTGGGGCACTTATGGTGGGTGGTGAGAGAGAGGCGAATTCCTTGAGCCATTTAACTGCTTGCGGACTGTCAGGCAGTTAGCTTTAGTACCAGGAGATGGAGAAATGTTCAGGGCCTAGTAAGGACAGTCAATCTAGAAGTAACTGCTGGGATACAGTATTTAAGACTTTGGATAAATTAAAAAACAAGGAAGAAACTACTTTACCTGAGTCCATCTGTTGATTGGCTTAGTTGGTGAAAGTTTTCAGTGCAGTGTTCGTGATATTTGGGAGTCTCAAATCTTGATGAGTTTGGGATATCAGATAGACATGTTTGAGAAGTTGGGTTTTAATGCATTTTCTAGTATTTTAGACAAAGGAGGCAGAATGATAATGGAATGGTAATTACTGAAATCAGTGGAGCTTGCCACCTTTATGGAGAGGAATGATGAGGGATTTTTCCAGATTTTAGAGACATAATTTTCCTCAGAAGACCAGTTTATTAAGATTGAGACCAGGTGTGCCAAAGGTTTGGTAGCTGTTTTAAATGTTCTGGTAGGAGATCATCAGAGGCTGGAGTGGTAGGTCTTGAGGTGTAGTAGGAGTGTTTGATGGAAGAGGTTGGGGTAGAATTAAGATGGAGAAGGGTGTGTTATTGAGTTGTTAAGGGGTGTGTGTGTGCGCGTGCATGCTCATGTCATTGAGGGAGGTCAGAGAGTCTACAAGGTGATAAATTGGTTGGTTATAGATTGAGTTTAGTCTGTATTGGTACAAGAGTGTTGTGTTGGATGGTCTGGGCTTAATGGACTTGTATAGATGTATAGTTTTGGGTTGTTAAGGTGGATAGCTGTAGTAGTTTCTTTTGTCTGGTTTTGTTTCAAAGCTCATTAAAATGTTGTTGAGATGACTGTTCTTTCCTGGCACCAGGATTTCTAAACCATCCCTTGGAACCGTGAGTTGTTTTGTAAGCCAAGGGGCAGTGTTTGACTTAACCTTTTGCGCCTAATGGGTGCTAGATGATTTAGGATATTGAAATATTTCAAAGTATGATGCATAAAAAAAAAAAAAAACCTACCCCTGAATGATGCTGCATCTCACATTTGATTTAGAGTAGTAGTAGTAAGTGTCTTTATTAAATGTAGATAAGTTAAGGACTCTTTTTTTGTAGCTGTGTGTTTTAGGTATGTGTAATGGTAGCCTCCTTAAATTAATTGGGATGTGATAAGTCATGGAGTTTGTGAGGGTACCAGAGTCTATTTTGTTGAGAAGTTCTGTTTGTGTGTTGTTTATATCTGGTAAGGAAGTCAACTAAGTTGGGTGAAGTTGTAGAGATGGTGTTGAGAGTGAGACTTGTGCTTATGGTCACCTAGAGTAATAATTTCTTGGTTTGTATCCGTGTTGAGCCATGAGTTTAGATGTTTTACTTCAAGGTCGTTGTACACCGTTGACATGTATGTAGCACCTATCCAGATACTTTTGCAGTCATTATAATATACACAGATTTGATTTTTTTTGTATTATTGGTGGATAGGAGAGTTTGTGTACAGGAAAAAGTTGTATTTGAGTTGATTATTGCAATGTCACCAACTCTTTTTTTTTTGTGTCCTGTCTTTAAGATAATGTAACTTGGAGTTAATGTTAAACTCCAGGAAAACGGAAACCAGGATTTTCAGTGTGCAAATTGCATCTTTCTAGATTAAGTAACAGATGTTAAGTAATGCATATGTATCACTCACACTCACAATATACAGATTACGTACTTGTGTTTTATTTTGTTATATACCTTTTTGGGAAGGTGTTAGCATTACTCTCTGCTATCTTTTCATTCTCTGAAAACCCACTTAATTCATTGAAGATTACTGGGGAGCAAGAGCATATTACTCAAAAAAAATCCTGAACGGGGTGTCACTTCGTTATGGGGGTAAATTTTGTTTCATCTCTAATTGGCTGTTTGAGCAAAGTTTCTCTTGGGACAAGGACATCTAGAGAGTGGATAGCTGTTAGGTACTGTTTGCCTATGCTTTGGCAGTTTATATGGTGTAGGTCTGATTCTGCTGTCGAATGTGACTGGGCGTTATTGTTTGTATCCTGTACTGGGGTAGTGTATGAGTGAGTATTATTGTAATTGTTCTGGGGGTAGGGATGTCAGTAAATGTAGAATGGTCAGGGTTGGGGTATATATGTCACCTGGTATTTGTAGATGTGAGGTACGAGTTTGATAGGGGATCATCAGAAATGTAGATTTATGTCTGCTTTATTTGTAGTTTATGAATTGTGTGATGTATGAAGCATTTCTGTAGTTGCATGAAAGGTATAAGAAAGAAGTGAAAGGAAGTAAGGATGCAAGTTAAAGCTTTAAAGGATTCTTTGATGTGGTTAGCACTTGTATGTGTAAGGGAATGTGGTTTAAAGTTCTCTGAGATTTACATGATAGGATGTTAGGAAGGTACAAGGAGCAGAAGTAGGGTGAAGATGTCCACCGTAGGCGTAATTGTGCTTTACCGAAGGTGGAAAGGGTGCAAGGTTATGGTGCTGTGAAGGCATGCCATAAAAGGAATACAAGGAGAAACAGGTGCTGTAAGTTGTAGGGACTGAACTGAAAGGAGGAGGAGTAACTTGTATACTTGTAGCCTCAAAAAAAGTTGCTGTTACTTTTTAATATTAGATGTATTGGAGATATTAATTTGAAGGGTTGGAGGTGATTTGGAGGTGATTTAAGACTCCTTCAAGAAAGGAGATGCAAGTGCTACCCTTAATTAATGTTGACATGCTTCTGTCTTGTCTGCAGAATCCCCATAAAATGTAACTGGTGGCTCTCTCCTAGTAATGTTCAGCGTTGCTCATGGATTTTCACCTCCTGTCTCTAAAACATTCAGTAAAAGGTACAAGAAAACTCCAGCCACCCTAGCATAGCAGTGTCAGTATCATCATCGTCACAACGGTTGACAGTCATTGCACTTGTGGCAAGCCATCTGAGCCTATACAGATGTGACACAGCAGGAGACTTCTTTCTGGTATCTATTGGATTAGAAAATCCCAAGTTGGTAGAGGTGCGTACATGTGTTTGCCTGTTTGTGTTTGCCATGTTTCTGTTTGGATAAAGTGTTTTTGCTTTCATAATTGTGTGCATGTAGTTATTTAGTATACCTCTGTCTTAAAAGACAATGAATCTGTGGAATGTGTGGAATGAGTGATGGAGAACATCTGGGGGAGTGCATCTTGGTGAAAGTTGGTCCATCCTGGAGCAGCTTTGTGTTTGTAGTTAGCAGCCAAGGTCTTACTTTCTCTTATCAAGTATTTTTGAGTTGTATATTTCTTTCTCTCTCTGTATGTGTAACAAAGTGCAAGAGGTGCCGTTAGCGAAATGTGAATTTAGGCTGTCATTTAATTCTTCAGTGCCCAGATTTCTTCTGAAGATGGGTGATAATCTTTGCAGTATTTTATTTTGCTCCATTAACCACAGGAGTGCATTTACGTATTTGTAAATAGCCACATACCCCCTTGAGAATTCTCAAGCTCCGTTTAAGTGACAGAGCTGTGGTTATTTACAGGTACTGCTTCCCTTGTCCCTACACCTTCTTCTTCTTCTTTCAGCTTTTCCCGGTTAGGGGTCGCCACAGCGGATCACCTGTCTGCTCATGATTGGCAGTGGAGTTTTACAGTGTCAAGTTGCCAGCCTGGCGCCCAACCTTCCACAGAAGGCACACACAAGCACACTCACACCTAGGGCCAATTTAGAGTGTCCAATCCACCTACAGCATGTCTTTGGGATGTGGGAGGAAACTGGAGCACCCGGAGGAAACCCACGTGACCACAGGGAGGACATGCAGACTCTGCACAGAAGGCACCCCAGCCGAGGATCAAACCAGAGAACCTCTTGCTGTGAGGCAGCAACGCTAACCGCCGCACCGCCGTGGCCGCCCCCCTTGTCCCTACACCAGTACATTATAAATAAGGAATCCATCTCCAAATGTTTGCCTCCTCCATAGTCTATCTTTCTGCATTAATTATCATATGCTTCTTGTAGCTTGAAAGCACTAGGCTTGTGCTCCATTATATACACCTAATTCTAAAGACAGGAGATTTTGTTAATGCTTACAAAACTATACATGTGTAGTTTGATTCCCCTCCCCCATTTGCAGTTCTGACTGGTTTTAAATACATTAATGGACATCATTTTTCTGTGAAATGTAATTTTAGTTGTAATACTTGGGTTATATATGCTTTGAAGTGCAGTTGTAATAAATATTACGTTGGTGAAACTAGTAGAAGTTTCAAAGTGCGATTTCAAGAGCACCTAAGAGACATAAAAAATGCTGACAGCTGTTGAGGCAGTCATTTTTTGGACTTTCATAGTTCAAGCCCTGAATGTATTTGGGGCTGTGTTCTGGAGAAAGTCTAGGTGTCTTTGGGTGAATTGATCAGCTTAAATAGTAAGCTGCGTAGAAAAGAAACCTCATATATTTTAAAATTTAATACATTGGAACCACTAGGGTTAAATAACGATTGTTATTGGAAACATGTAATTTAATTTAATTAGTAGTGGCTGTGACTTGTTAATGTTATCTGTATATTACTATGGTGTTTTTTATTCTTTGAAGGCTGTCTAGCCAAGGTGCTAAGCTAATAAATTCCGTGGTGTATTTTGGCTTGCTTGTTGCTTGTGGTATTTTTTCTCTATCTTGTGCTTTGTGGGTACTACTAACTGGTTTTATCCTCTGAGGAAATGTGCTTTACCATTGCCGCCAAGTTCTAGATAAGTTTTGAGTTAGTAGAGAGATATGGAGATAGATAGTACGACTTGCACTGTAAAGTTCTAAGATGGCTGCACGTTGATCAACATCTTATTTCTCAAATGTTTTTCACTAGGAGGGCTGAAATTGAGTCGGAGATATTGTCTGCTTGAGTAAAATTCATTTACTGGCTAGTAAATACACTGCCTGGATGCCAGAAAAGAAGACATTTAGAGAACCTGAAAAAAAATTGGCCATAAAAGATGAAGGGAAAACACTGTCTGGGAAGAATCCTGCAGCTGTCTAGTAAAAAGCAGTTCAGGCTTCAGCTTTGGTACAGGAATTGGCTTCAATTTATTTAAAAGAAAAAAAAATAAAAGCTGTGGTGCAAAGTGAATTACGTACAAATGTTCAGCAAGTGGTTAGCAAGTGAAGAGCCATTTATTGCTTAACACTAGCTGCTTTGCAGTCTTTTTTTTTACTTTTCTTTTTCTTTGCTGAGATCATGTCACTGTATAATGCACCCACTAGCTGCGTGTTTTGCAGGAATGAAGCCACGATGTGCTGAATCATGAATTAATGTCATGTTAAGAAAATGTACACAAAAGGAGGGGGTAGTAGGAAGGGTAGCAGACAAGGCTGGTTAATGCAGTGCTGCGTTATGAGCGAAGGTGCTGTAAACTGAACACTAGTACCTCTGCTGTCATTTTTATTCGTAACTGTAGGATACAACCACTGTACCCATGCTAATGAGCTTTGGGAAAGTGAATTGGCAGCCAGTACCTTTTACCATGAGACAGCGTAATTGCTTGGTCTCTGAAGTGGTGAGATAAGTCACTCGTGAAGAAGTGAGTCACTGTTATACTAATTTGCTTTGCCCTTCATCATCAGGTTATCAGTGTATCGTTAGTTTCTTTTGTTACCATTTTCGGAAATGTATTCAACATTTAGTGTTGATTTGTTAAGTAATGGGTATTAGATGCTGGATTGTATGTAAGGAATCAAGCAGACACCTCAGTGAAAGGTAATACTTCTGCAGGTAAGAATTCCAGTAAAACACAAAACATCACAGTATCGATATTCTTTCTTGATTTCTGTGGCTTTAGTTGATGAAATGTAATACAGGAAATTCTGAGGATTTTAAATATGATGTTTGTGCGTCGAATATCAAAACTCGGTGTCTATGAGAGAGTATATACTAAAGTTAAAGTTACAGTCTCTCCCCAACTCTGAGATGCAGCAGTTTTAGAGTCAGCATATATAACAAAGGGTTTGTTAGGGGGGCAGTAAAACCACCCCTTTCCAAAAATGCATTAATGGTTTAAAAACACGTTTCAAAATTCACAGATATTGTCTGAATTGCAGCTCTTTTTGGGCCTTCACTTTTGGGTCTCACAGCTATAGGGACAGCTTTTTGGTACCAAAACTGAAACACAAGTTCTGTAACAAGGTT